>NC_079515.1:34521186-34745590 GCF_000801105.2 Raphanus sativus | reverse complement strand
AATCAAAATATTATAATTTAAAAAAAAAATTAAGCATCTTCAAATTTGAAAAACTAATCTTAAAAGTTTCTGATTTAATTTAAATTTTAAGAATAAAAGTAACTACATTCAAATTTCAGAAAAAATTATAAACTATATTCAAATTTCAGAAAATAATTTTTATATTAAAACCTAAAATAAAGTTAGAATATTTAAGATATCCATAATTTAGTTATTTTTCTCCTAACCGAAAATAAAATTAGATTTTAAAAGATTTTTTTTTTAAAAAATTGGAATCATTTAAAATTTGAAAATTATTAATGTTTTGATTAAAATATCATTGTTTGAGTATTAAAATAAATATAGTTTTAATATTTATTATATCAAAATGAGAAAATAATTATTTTGAGTATTAAATTCGTAGCAAAAAATTGTCCATTAGAAAAACTTAATAACGATGGAAAGCAAACGACGTAAGGTGTGGGAAAGAATGCAGAGGCTGAATGTAAATAGAAGACAGCCTTGGTGTATTTTTAGGGACTTCAATGCGATTCGAAGTAATGAAGAAAAGATAGGTGGGACACTGAGGGGTAAAGCTGCTTTTGTGGACTTCAATAACATGCTCAATGGATGCAAAATGGAGGAATTGAAAAGCAGGGGAGACTCCTTCACATGGGGAGGAACTAGAGGGACATATTCGGTGCAGAGCAAACTGGACAGATGCTTTGTCAATGAGCGATGGCTGAGAACGTTCCCAGTTGCTAACCAAGTATTTTTGGACAAGAGAGGCTCTGATCATAGGCCTGTTATGATCAATCTTGTTGCCTCTTCTGGAAAAATGAAAGGAAATTTCAGATTTGATAAATCTTTGCTGAACTTACCTAATGTCCAAGCTACTGTGATAAAAGCATGGAAAGGAAAAGGAAGAGGAGTGGCGTGTAGAGTCTCGGAGAGAATCAGGAGATGCATATCTGCTCTAAGCCGTTGGAAGAAAGACTTTCAGCTGAATGTTCGGGATAAAATTGCCAAGCTACAAGAGGCATTGGAGGAAGAACAGTCACTTAGAATGCCAAGGAGATACAAAATCCTCTGCTTGAAACAAGAACTGATGAAGGCTTATAGAGAAGAGAAATCTTTTTGGAGCCAGAGGAGTAAAGAGAGGTGGCTGAAACTGGGAGATAGAAACTCGAAATTCTTCCATGCGGCAGTGAAGTATACAAGGAGAAAGAATGAAATCGAGATGATGCGAGATGATTTCGGCTGTGAACACAGAGCTGAAGAGGCAAAGGGCAACATCGCTTCTTCTTACTTCAAGAAGCTGTTTACAAGTTCTCAACCGACTGACTTTGACGAGATATTCGAGGACTTCCCGACCAAAGTATCAGAAGAGATGAATGATGAGCTAATTAGAGAGGTCTCAGATGATGAGATTAGAGAAGCAGTCTTCTCAATCAAGCCATCCAGTGCACCGGGACCTGACGGTATGACTGGACTCTTCTTTCAAAGATTCTGGAAGGACATTGGGCCTCATGTGTCTGCGGAAATTAAGGACTTCTTTGCTACTGGTTCTTTCCCATCAGAGTGGAACCATACGCACCTATGTCTGATTCCGAAAATCACCAAACCGTCAAGAATGGTGGATTTACGACCCATCAGCCTCTGCTCAGTCTTTTATAAGATCATATCGAAGATTATGGTGAAGAGACTTCAACCGATCTTACCACAGATTGTCTCCCCATGTCAGTCAGCGTTTGTACCTGAGAGATAGATCTCAGATAATGTCTTAATTGCACATGAGATTGTCCATAGTCTAAAAATGCTGAAGCCGATCTCAGAAGAATTTATGGCGGTAAAATCAGACATGTCGAAGGCCTACGACAGAGTAGAGTGGAAGTATGTCAGATGCTTACTACGGGCTTTAGGTTTCCACACCAAATGGGTGGAGTGGATCATGTTCTGTATCTCTTCGGTTACCTTCTCGGTGCTTCTGAACGATCAAGCACATGGTTTCGTGACACCTCAGAGGGGACTTCGTCAAGGTGACCCGTTGTTGCCATCTCTATTTGTGCTCTGCACGGAAGGACTCTCTCATCTACTAGCTAAGGCGGAAGCACAAGGAATGATAACATGAATCAGCTTCTCGGTCAATGGACCAGCTGTTAGCCATTTGCTGTTTGCAGACGACTCCTTCTTCATGTGCAAAGCCTCGGTGGAGCAAGCTGAAGCTTTAAAACATGTTTTAAAGCTTTATGGGGAAGCAACAGGCCAAGTGATTAATCTAGACAAATCGGCAATCACGTTTGGAAAAGGCATTGAAGAGAGAAACAGAGAAGCCATTCAGCAGTGTTTGGGAATTTTTGGACTAGGCGGAATGGGGAAATACTTGGGACTCCCTGAGTGTTTTACTGGATCGAAGGTAGAAATACTGAAATACCTACACAAAAATCTCAAAGCTAAGTTGTCTGGCTTCTTCTCAAGGTGTCTCTCGCAGGGAGGTAAAGAAATTATGCTCAAAGCGGTTGCGTTAGCGTTGCCTGTCTATGCCATGGGGTGTTTTAAACTGCCAAAGACGATCATCCAAAACCTCACAGCAGCGCTGGCAGATTTTTGGTGGAGCTCTGAGGAGCATAAAAGGAAGATACACTGGATGAGCTGGGACAAAATGTGTATTCCGGAAAAGCTGGGAGGTATGGGCTTTAAGGACATTGAGAGCTCTAATCAAGCTTTACTGGCGAAACATGCTTGGAAGACGATTCAAGAACCAGAGTGTCTTCTTGCCAGAGTGCTGAAAAGTAGGTACTTCGAAAATGGCTCCATTGTCGAAGCTACCTTGGGCTCCAAACCTTCCTATGGCTGGAGGAGCGTTCTTCATGGGAGAGATTTGTTGGTGAAAGGTCTGCGCAAAGAAGTTGGTAATGGCAGGTCATTGAGGGTTTGGACTGACCCTTGGTGTGACTTTGGAGGTAGAGCTAACCCTTGGATGAAAAACACCATCATTGACCTCGAACTCAAGGTCAGTGACCTCCTAGATCTCGAGTCTGGCTCTTGGAATGAAGAAGTGCTAGCACATAATTTCTTTGAGAATGATGTCAAGAGGATAAAGAAAATTAGGCCGTTGATAGATCAAGACGACTACTGGTGCTGGAAGCATGAAAAGTCGGGTGCATATAAGGTAAAGTCTGGCTACTGGTTGGCTTCGAAAACTAATCTCCAAGAAGTCCTCCAAGCAGCACATGCCCAACCCTCTCTCAATGGATTAAAAGAGCAGGCGTGGCTCACTCAAACTGAGCCAAAGATCAGGCACTTCCTATGGCGCATCTTGAGTGGTGCTACCCCTGTTATGGAGGCTCTAACGAGAAGAGGAATGAAAGTTGACGAGAGATGTCAATTTTGCGGGTTTGAGCCAGAAACTATAAATCATGTGCTCTTTACATGCCATGTAGCTAGACAAACTTGGGCAAGGTCTCTGTTCCCACTCCCAGAAAATGGATTTGATGAAGAATCAGTGTTCGCTAACCTCCATTTTCTGTTCCAAATGAGCAAGAATATCAAAATCCCTCTTGATATTAGAAGGCTCTTTCCTTGGGTGCTGTGGTGTCTTTGGAAAAACAGGAATAAATTCTTCTTTGAAGGAAGAGAATTTGATGGAGAAGGCTTGATTGTGAAAATTCAACAGGAAGCAGAGATATGGTTCTTGGCCCAAACTCTTGACCAAAATGAGGAAAGACAGAAGGAGGTGGAGGAAGGCAGACTTGGTCAGATATGGAGAAAGCCCCCTGATGGATGGCTAAAATGCAATGTAGGATGGTTTTGGGTAAAGAAAACCCGCTCCCTTGGGTGTGCTTGGGTGGTTCGAGACTCAAATGGGGTGCCGGTCTGGCACAGTAGAAGATTTTTTGTGGAGATACAAAATCTCAATGAAGCAAAAATGCAGGCGCTATTGTGGGCGTTGGAGAGCATGGTGGCTCATAGAGTGGAGAAGCTGATTATAGGTATTGAAGACCCGATGCTTTGTGGTAGTTTGGAAAGATCAAATGCTTGGCCATCTTTTAAGGTGGAGAGCTCTATGCTTTTGAACTTTTGACTAAAATCCCTAACTGAAAGTGTTGTTTAGAAGTTAAGGATACTAATAAAGGAGCTTTTCTCATTGCCAAGAGTGCTACTACCTTGCCCTTCGTTCAGTCGTATGAAGCGGCAGGTTCTCCGGGTTGGTTGGCGACTCTCTTTGATAGTGAGAGAGTGGGAGCCTTTGTATAGTGTGCCTATGCTGGAGATGATGTAATTTTTTGTTATCTCTCCTTTGTTTAGGTGTGATGTGTATCTAACGCCCGTACTCGTTTCGCTTGTCTAGCGTTGTAACAAGTTGTGGACTCTTGATCTTAATATAAGTAATATTTGTGGAAAAAAAAAAGAAAAACTTAATAACATTTAGTCGATATATTTTATAAAATTGTTTTCTAAAATAAAATATTAGAAAAAAAAAGAAAAAAAAATAGTTTACGAAGCAAAACCCTTATTTTAAAAATTTGTTTCTTCTTCTTTGTTGCGCCGTCGTTCACTCTCTAGCTCCGTCTCTCTAAAACCCTTCTCTAGCAAAGCATCTTCTTCGTGTCGTTTCGTAATCAACTGTAAGTTTTCTTTAGTTCCTTGAAAACTTCATTTCAATTTCAAAGTTTATCGTCTTAGCAGTCTCAAATTGGCAAGCCTAACAGACTGTGATGTTCATGGTAACAGAACCAGTTATGGAGTTGTTGCTTCGATGTCATAGAAACCATAGTTTCTGTTGTTATTACAATATCAACTTAGATTCGGACATGATTGTTTTTTTCTTATAAAATCTTGAGCAGATGTCACTTGAAGATGATTTCGTGGAAGACGATGAGATGAACATGATCGATGAAGACGAAGCAGCATCCGACTCCGAAGCAGAATCACTTTCAGATTCAGATTCAGACAACGAGATCACCGAGAAGCTAGCCGAGCCGACAAAGACTGCCGTCTACAACAGAGACGGTCTTCTCGACAAACTCCAAGACATAAGCTGGCCAGAAGACGTCGACTGGGCTCACAAACTCACCGTCGAGATCGATCAGGGCCCACAAGCCGTCGACGTGAACGACGACCTCGCTAGAGAGATGGCGTTCTACACACAAGCCCTCGAAGGGACGAGGGAGGCCTTCGGGAAGCTCGAGGAGATGGGGCTGCCTTTTTTAAGACCGGGGGATTACTACGCGGAGATGGTGAAGTCGGACACGCACATGGAGAAGGTGAAGTCGAAGCTTCTGTACGAGAAGAAGCAGATGGAGGAGGCGGAGGAGAGGAGGAAAGCGAGGGATAACAAGAAGATGGCCAAGGAGGTGCAGTCTCAGAAGATGAAGGAGAGGGCTAAGCAGAAGAAGGACGAGATTGAGTCTGTCAAGAAGTGGAGGAAACAGAGGCAGCAGAGTGGGTTTAGTGAGAAAGGTGGTGGCGCGGGGGAGCTTGATCTTGAGTTTGGGAATGGGAAGAGTTTTCAGAGAGGTGGTAAGAAGAGACCAGGTGTGTCTCCTGGTGACCGGTCGGGAGGGAAAGGGAAGTCTGCTTCGAGGATGAATAATAAGAAGAGGGAGTTTAGGGATTCTAAGTTTGGTCATGGTGGTAGGAAGGGTTTGAGCAAGCAGAACACTGCGGAGACCACTAATGATTTCAAAGGCGGGTTTCGTGGAGGCAAAGCTGGTGGTGGTGGCAACAAGAGACAGAAGAGATAATATAATCGAAAAGGTTTGATCCTCAAAACTTATCACCAACTTCAACTCTATAAACTTATTTATTATCTTGGATTATGTTTTTAGAGTATACATTTTTGTTTTTGTAATGGGTAAGGACTGATATTTTTCGTTACAATGTTGTACTAATGATTTCTTGTATTAAGTCCCATGTGTTTTGAAGAACTTAACTTCCAAGAAGTTCTATTTTGATAACATAACATGAAAAAAAGAAGGTCATGGTCCTCGTATATAGTAAAAGTAAAATTTTAAATTTCATAGTAAACCTTGAAAACGTTACATGAAACGAAAACATCAACAATGCAAAGCTTAGAACATAAAATATCTTGAAACGACACAACAAAACAACCCACACACAAGTTTTACTCTGGAACCGGAACCAGACTTGGAAGGTAAACATGTCCACATACAAAAGGCCTATCATGATAGTCACCCAAATTACATCGTCCTGTCTCAACAATTTTCTTAGCAATCCCATATTTACTAATCTTGCAAACACTTACGCAAACATAATCATCTGCTGCATCTTCCATCACCTCTTCGCACCACGCCATGATACTATCGTTCTCGTCGACAAAGTAGCTAGGATGAGCGAGATCATGATCCGTATGTAATGTCGGGAGGTCAGGATTAGTCACGTCTAAGTACTTTTCCCACGAGACAACATCATCATCCAATGTTTTTGTGACCCACACTTCAATCTTCGTTGTTTCTTCACGTTGATGTAACAAAGAAAGCCTATCTCCTCTAAAACTTGACAACGATGCTGTATCTAACACACTGCATTGGAACGGAACGTTGCATACGACTTTGAATGTTTCTGTCGAGAAATCAAAACATAGGATGAAAAGTACGGGTTTCTTGTTCCAGTGTGCGACCCAATACATGTTTCCTTTTATGGAAACTCCTTTGCATGGTGGATCGATAGACCAATCCAAAGCAGCTTCATCAACAATTATTCTCCATGCATTAGATTTAAAATCATATATTTCAATCACTGGCTCACAAGGTCCAATCACTGCTCTCTCGTCGTCTTCAAGCTCTCCTTCGAAAATCCTTAGAATTTTGTATTCTTCACGAGATATATTGTCGTATCCTATACCGTAGAAATCATTGACCGAGTAAAAACTCATTGGTTTGATACATTTGATACGTTTCAAGAACGGGTTCCAAACTGCGAGTTTGCAGCTTCTTGTTCTTGTTTTATTGCATCTACATAACAATAATCCATCGCAATGAACAGTAGTTGAGATCTCGGAATCGTGAAACTCTTCTGGTATTGGTGAAGATGAGCGAGCTCCTTGCACATGATTGATGATCTGAACCGTATGGTCGATTTTTATGAACCTTTCTTGGACGAGATCCAAGTACTTGTAGATGAATCTCTTGTCCTTCAAGAGAGCGTGCCATTGTTTGCACGTCAATTTGAATTGTGTCAAATATTCTATTGGAATCCTACAGAATATTTCTTCTATTATATCAATAGGAAGCAATGAAGTCTCTGAGGAAGCCATGAATGTTGGAAGAAAAAAAAACTGAATCTTATGACATTTTAGTAGTCTCCCTTCTATAACAATTCTACGTCATGGATAATAATAGACAATTTAAAAAAAAAAATTAAGCAAAGAATTAAGCATTACCATTAGTTTTCGCAATAAATTCTGTATCGTGGTTGACAAGTTTTCCCTTTTATTTCGAGTTTAATTTGAGGTTTATATTCAGTAGGAAATTTGGGGTAAATTTTGGAAATAGTACGAAATAATGTTTAAAATTTAATTGATAATTAACAAATTTTAAATTGTAAACACTATAAGAGCTCTTAAGTTTTCCTTATATTCTTCTTATAGATGCATCTTGTTCTAGTGTAAAGATGAAACTCGGGTTGAAAGTTGGAACCTGCAGTTTCTCAAGCCTACGATTTGTTAGGCTTTGTTATAGAGTAGACTGTACAAGGCTATAAGTGATTGTGTTATCTTTCAAGGCTGCTCTGGTTTGCATGACGTGGCTATGTTAAAGGTGATACTCTTGGCTACACATGTCTGTTGAAGAAGCCATTGAACTGGTCGACAAATGCCTGGCGGAGGGAGAAAATATTATTGTTGGGGGCATAATCAAAGATAGGGGGCAAAAAAGATTTATGACTGAGGGCATTATATAGAATTGGCTGTAAGTTATACTAATTTTCTTAATCTTGTTGGGTTCATTACCCCCTTGTTGTTGGCTGTGGCTCCGTCAAGACTGGTCGTTGCACCACCAAACTTTGTGATCAAGATTGTTGACAAAGACGAACTTTGGTTTCAGAAGTTACCTTTGTTCAGCTCGTTGGGGGATTTTTGTTATCTTTTACATTCTTATTTAGTTTGAGAATGAACATTTTTTGTTTTTGAATTATGTTTGAGAATGAACATTAAGCATCAAGCAAATGATATATTACTTCAGGCAGTAATACAAAGTAAAAATTCTCACATAAAAAGAAATATACAAAGCAAATGACCAACAAATGGTTTGAGAGATGCATAAATCAAATCACATGAGAATGAAGACAGAGGAAAATAAAGAAACAATGAAATCAGTAGAATTTGAGAGCTACAAGGCTGGCGACAAGGAAGAGAAGAGATGGTGAGAGAGCGTAGGAGGAGGAAGGAGTAACAGAAGGTCGACTGGTGCTTCCTCCGTTGTCAGCCGCAGGAGCAGCACCGTTCACGGTTGGTGTAAAAGGTCTAGTTGTTTCAGACTGTGGTGTCTGAGCTGCTGGAGTCGGCTCTGGAACAATTGGAGTTGTTGCTGGACTTGGAGACATGGCCGGTCCAAATGTATCAGCAGGTCCTATTCCAAACCAAATAAATAAATAAAACTCTTATCAATTTTATAATCCAAGAACTAACTAATTACATGATTAGTTGAAATGACGATGTGGTTGATTCTTTACCAGGAGCAGCAGCTGGAGAAATATTGGCGTTGCATTGAAGAGGAACACTAGGCATGTTACAAGCACGTGGAAGAGAGACGGCGGTTGTACGGTTAATAGGAATGTTAAAAGGAACACTTCCGGTGACAATAAGACAGAGACATCCCATTCCTCCCGTAGTCAAAGACCTCAACGAGTTACAACAATCAGAGGAAGGTGAAGTTCCGTTGGTACTACTGTTGGTTAAGATGCTCATACAAGGACCCACGGTGGTCATCATAGACGGTGTACATTGGCTAAGCGGCGGTTGTTGGCTGCGAACCGGCAAAGCTAGCACTGCGATTAAGGCCACAGCAACAGCAGCTATCACTGGGATCTTCAACATTGTTGATCGAATTAAGCTTTTTTTTTTATGAGGTTTGTGTTTGAAGTGGATTGCGATGAAGATGTGAGATTTGTTTTATAGATAGACAAAAGTGGAGGGAACGAAGGAAGTGTGTATAGGTCAACCACTATAACTAACTATGTTCTCTTTTTCGTTAGTAGCGTTGTTAGTTAGTGAGTTGGCAAATGGGATGCGTACACGTGTGTAGAGTGTAGTAGGTAGCTCTGCCTAATTCGTCTCGGAATTGTATTAGATGAACCACTCTCCCCATGGCTGGTTTTGTTTCGGTAAGTAATTCCGTTTTTAACTTAAGCCCAATAGTAATATCCTATTGAGTTAAAGACAAAAATGTTCAGCTTACAAAAGTAACTAAGGGGAGGTTATTGGTAAAAGAATTTCAGAGAAGTTATTAAATTTTGAGATTCTATAGTTATTGGTTTATGAATTTTTAAAATCTGAGTAGAATTCATTGTTATTGGGGTAATGATTTTTAAATTTCACTCAAAATCCTTTGTTATTAGAAAAGTTTAGTTTTCATTGATTTTGAGATTCTATTAAAATCTATTGTTATTGGGATGCAAATTTTCTTTGTTTTAACTCATAAGACTCAACTTTGAGAATATCATCTATACCTATAAAATTTTTGAAATCAATGTAATAAAATACACTCACATACAAAAACATACAAAATTAAAGAATGAAATAATACAAATCACAACTTTAACATAATACAAATCACAACTTTAAAAAATAGAAAATAAATATTAAAAATTAAAAAAAGTAAAAGAAATTAAAATAGTTTTATTAAAACGTATTTTTAATTTCAAAAAGAATTGAAAAAAACAATTTGAAAAAAAATCGTAACCTTTTATATAAAAAGTTAAAATTTTAAAAATATATTTCAAAATTATATTTCAAAATTATAAAAAAAACATTTTATTTATTTATTATTTCTGTATTATTTATGTATTAAGAAGATATAATAGTATTTTGCCTTTTTAATGATTGAAATGATTATTTTCACTTTTTTGTACCACCATTAATTTCTTACCTTAAAAGTTTAACAATCAATGGGATTCTATACACAAATTATCTATGTGTAAAATTTATTAAATCTTTTTTTTTTTTTAAATCTTGTTAACTTGTAAAATCCTCTCAACTATTAAAATCATCAAAATCCACAAAAAATTATGTTCCAATAACCCCCCCCCCTAAATAACATATAGTACATGTTTCACAGAAAACGGTGTTGTTACATTAGATAAACGAAGTGCTAAGAATTAAGTAAGTTCAATAACTATAAGAACTTGGTACTATGGAGATATAAGGTTGGACAGATTCAAACACTTTTGACGCCAAAATCACATTGCAAAAAGATCAACCGGGAAGCAGCAGGAAAGATTGATTTGTATAAAGCTGGTTCCACATCTACTCTATACTTTCTCGTTTGGTTAGCTATTCAATATCGCTTACCGAATGAAGATAGTATGGCAACTTGAATGTGGACGCAGACTCCTCTTATGTACTTTGCCAAAATCCACCGGAATCAAGGAATCATTTGTTCTTCTCATGTAATTTGTCATCAAAGCAAAAAAGAAAATTGTCATCCAAGCTCAATTTTCTCAAAGACTGTGACACTAGTATTGATCATACCATAGCCAAAGCAACCGTGTTCTCTCTCTCTCTTCTCATTCAGTGTATTCTAAATCACTGTATACAACACAGACATAAAGGAATGGTCGTCGTCATGGAAAAGAGTCGAAGACAACATTTACTATAATCCAGTCCATCTGATTGATAAACAAGTGAGGAGTCATGTTATATTGATACGAGTAATAGGAAATAGGATACGAAGAATCGCTCAAAAAGTGTAAAAACAAAATCTCAATATGCCACGCTTGTCATTCATTCATGCATACTAATTTTTTCTTATTTCAGTTAATTTTATTCTGGTCTTCTTAGTATTATATTTTCTGTACCGTCGACCATGGAACTTTCCTTTAACTAGAAAACACGGCAACCATAAGACTAAAATAGTTCACGACTTTGAAACATATGTTAATCTAGAGACTAGAAGTCTAGAACGCGTAAAGACTTGTAAAAGATGATGTCCTAAACTGAGACTTTTCGACACCTATTAAGCCAAGTCAAACACAAATACAAGCAATGGGCTCAAAAATAAATTTAAAAATTAAAAGAACATAAAACAATCACTGTATATACCTGAAATCAAATAATCATGGTGGTAGTTCAACAGCGCAGCCTAAGACCGTCACAAAGACCACTGACCCAGACCAAACAGAACCAGTTCTGTTCACAACACAACACTTCGTGTCCAAACAGATCAAATACTTTAACAGAAACCGTTAGAAAAGTAGGAAAAAGTTGGCTACTAAAATCAAGTCATCACCTCGTCATTTTCACGTTTCAACACCTTCAATTCCCTATTTATATCCTTCATCAAGACTCGACAAAACCCAATCAAACAAACACAACGCAACCCAACAAAGCAAAATTCAAAAGGATTATTTTCTCTTCAAACACATCTCTCAAGGAAACATGAATATGGGAATGGGTTTAATGTTGCTTACAGTTTTCATGGCTGTGATGTCTTCTTCAAGAGTCTCTGCTCAGACAAGTTGCACGAGCGCGTTGATCAGCATGGCACCATGTCTTAACTACATAACCGGAAACACTACAACTCCTTCTCAGCAATGCTGCAGCCAGTTGAGTAACGTAGTCCAGTCTTCTCCTGACTGTTTATGTCAAGCCCTCAACGGTGGAGGCTCTCAGCTTGGGCTCAACATTAACCAAACACAGGCTCTTGCTTTGCCAAGGGCTTGTAATGTTCAGACTCCTCCTGTCAGTAGCTGTAACGGTAAGAATTTTCAAAAGGAAAGCACTTATGAAGATTGTTCCAAACCAAACACTGGTGAATCTTATGGAGTATGATTACATTTTTTGTTTTTGCAGGTGGTGGTTCTAATGCTGACTCTCCTGCAGATTCACCAAAATCTTCAGGTAAATGACTTTAAACAGATGTAATGAAATAACATCGAACTCATTATATTAATTTAATATGTTTTTGGGTCCAGAAGTTCTTAGTCATTCAAGAAAGAAAATATATACTCTGTTATCTAATGAATCCATCTTGGGGGTCTTTGTTAGGACCAGGAAATGGATCGAAAACCGTACCAGTAGGAGAAGGAGACGGATCATCGTCTGATGGAAGCTCTATCAAGTTCTCATATCCTCTTCTTGCCTTCCTTTCCGTGGCTTCCTACATGGCAATCTTCTTGAAATACTGATTTTCCCCCATCCACTTTCTCCTGAAACCGATTAAGCTTTTATGCCACTTAGATTGCATTCTTTATTTGTCCCTATTTGTTCACATTTTGTTGTGATTATGTGTGATGTATTATTATATGCTCTGTCAATCCCTACTCTCAGGTGATATTGGTTTGTAGCAACGGAGAGCAGGTTGGATCTCTTTACCTTTTACAATAAATATTATTTTTCGGAACACATTCTAAAGAATAGAACATCAGCTCTTTGAATAAATATTGGTTTAGATGGTCAAAATATATGAAACCCGAAATCTGAACTAAAAATCTAATCCGTAT
This sequence comes from Raphanus sativus, assembly GCF_000801105.2. Classification (NCBI taxonomy): domain Eukaryota; kingdom Viridiplantae; phylum Streptophyta; class Magnoliopsida; order Brassicales; family Brassicaceae; genus Raphanus; species Raphanus sativus. The sequence goes on along the minus strand of NC_079515.1, from coordinate 34,732,930 downwards.
CGGAGATTAGAAATAGCCAAATAAATCTTATGGGGTGGTAAGAAACCTACTCGAACACATTGTTATTAATCGAACTCAAACGAATACCCCGAAAGAATCCAAGAACCCCCTCCAGAAAAACAATATGGGAAGTACTTTATATTAGGAAAATGTACTTTATATTAACATCATACTAGATATGGAACCGCATTATATGCAGATATTATTTTGTCAAATTTTCACTAACATTGTTTAGATTATATCAAAAAAATTTCAAATTTGAAATTTATATTTTGCATTATATAATATGTGGATAATATATATATATATATTACATGTAGAGAATTGATTAATGTTAATAATATATGTTGTAAATAGTGTTATTTTATAATGTATAATGTTTCATATGTTGCATTTTAGTGTTTTGACTTGGCGATAAATTGTGATTATTTTTTTAACTAAGGAGTTAATTTTTAGAAGAATTTATATTTTTTAATTTATGTTATACAAAACAATTGTTATAAAATAATTTAAATAATTAATAATTTTAACCACGACAATTTTTTTAGTCTTATGTATTAATTTCTAGTTTCTTTACATTTTAAACATTGTAATAATCAAACTGTATTATTGTAAACAACATATTCTTAATTGTGTTCTAGATATTCATATTAAAAATTATGAGATATGAAATAATACATTATGTATAATATTTCTTTTGAGAATCGTTAGGCATTTTTTATATTTAGTTTTTAAGAATCAATAAAACATATTTGAAATCAGTTTTAAGAAAGTTGAGATATCAAGTATTAAAAAGTTATAGATGCAAAGTTGTTAAATAAGAAACTCGAAATATGAGAAAAGATATCTCAAAAATAACCAATTTACTTTTCAAATCTAACAGAACATACGGTATGCAAGATATTTGATGATAGACACATAAACACATCCGAACTTTAATTGTGTTTGTTACAAACGTTTTTAATTATAACAGTTTGCAGACTGGGACCATGTAAACGTATACCACCTCTCAACTGCAATAATATTGAACCTATTGGCGTAACTAAAGAATGAGTAACTTCATTGAGTCGTGTGGTCACGCCTCTTCAGAGACCATTATTATCTCTCTTATTGTTTTTTTTTTACTTATTTTTACTTTCTGTGTGTAAAAGATAGATGATGCGACATGAAGCAGTGAATACAGATATGAGCTTATGTGGTCCCCAACTCTTTTAGTGCTTTAGTGTGGGCTCCTTATCCTGACAGCAACAGAGAGACTAGATTCTGATCTCACGGATGGTCACGATGATATGATGGATTGTGTTCAGGGGCCATGCATGACACGACTCATGATGCTTCATTAATTATTCCCTACTGTTACTTCACACTATTAGAGTCCAAATTTGATGATTACCAAGCTTTGCAAAACCAAAACACTGATTAAAGCCATTCATGATTTCTTGTCCCTCAACTGTGATTGGTAATTCAATTATTTTATTAATTTTGTTCCATTAGTTTAATAATAATGGAGCTATTCTTGGGTTCACCCCTAGGATGAATTTAGAGGTTCACCCAACCAATAAGAATCACTCATTTCACAATTGATATCTTTTAAAAAAGGAAATGAAATATTGTCAAGTTATATTATGTTTTTAAAATAAATAAAATAAAAATAATAGTAGTTACAGAAAATGATTTTAAAAAAAATATTTTTAACATCATCAAAAAAATAAACCCTAAACCCTAAACCCTTGAGTATATCCTAAACCCTAAACCTTTGGGTATACGCTAAACACTTGGATAATCTTAAACTCTAAACCCTAAGCTCTAGTATATGCAAAAAAATAATTAGATATTTTAACGCCATCATCGAAATACTAAACCCTAAATCCTAAACTTTAAACCCTAAACTCTTGGATAAATCATAAACACTTGGATAATCCTAAATTTTAAATCAAAAACACTAAACACTAAAACAATAAATCTTAAAAATACCAAATCCTTAATCCTAAAAAGAGTTTAGGGATTAAGATTAAGGATTTAGTATTTTTAAGATTTAGTGTTTAATGTATTTAGTTTAGAATTTAGAGTTTAGGGTTTAGTGTTTGACGGAGTTAAAATATTTTTAATTTTTTTTTGCATATATTACTATTTTTATTTATTTTTAACATTTTTTATTTTAAAAATATAATATAATTTGACAATATTTTGTTTTCTTTTTTAAAAGATATTAATTATAAAATGGGTGATTCCTATTGGTTGGGTGAATTTCTAAGTTCACTCTCGGAGTGAACCCAAGAATAAGTCATAATAATGTAATGTGGCTGTGAAAAGGAAAATAGAATAGTTCATTTCTGTTTCTGATAAACGCCGGCTTGAATTTCCACCTCTTACTTTGTAAAATTTCCATATCATGTATAGACAATCACGATTATATATAAAATTTAATGAAGTACATTACCTCTATAATAATCATCTATAAACTCAAGCTATAAAAAAAAACTAATGGTATGTAGTTACGTTGGATCAGGACCTATGCGAAGGGGACTGCACCTTTCTTGATCATGTTCACCTCCAAAAATAGTCAGTTTTGGCTCTAATTTCGCCTTTTGAAACTCTACGACAGGATTAAAGGTTATACTAGTACAATATAGGTTATTTTATTATATCATCCCTTGGAACGTATTTGTGATATTCCATTGATGCATGGATTAGTCGTACTCGTAACTCTTACGAAGTATGGAACACGACAATTTCTTCTTGTCAAAAGAAAAAGGAACATGACAATTTCCAATTACTCTTTATTAATTTTCAAAAGTTCATTTTTCCTACAGATTTATAAAGAGAAAAGAATATGGAAAGAAAACTAAAAGAAAAAATCCGAAAGAAATAATAAAAGACAAAGGGTCAGTAGAAAACGACGTGAGTGGTTCCTTTTTAGCACATCTAAAATGCAAATATCATAAACTAATAAAAGATTAAAAGACAATATAATTATTAAAAAAAACATAATGAAACGAATTTGACAAGTTCCACTGCTGAAGTTAAAGCTTTGAGTGGTTTTCGAGTCTTTGTGTTCTTCACCCACTGATTTCCATTGTACCTCTCTCTCTATATATTTATACTATAGTATACACAGGCTAATAGTTCAAACAAAAAAAAAAGGTATACACAGGCTAATAGAAATTAAATAGAGATATACATACATGCATAGAGAGAGTAAGTGGGTCTTTACTACTCTTTAGTGCTCTGTTTCCTGCTATGCAACTTCATGGCTATTTTTGAAGATATGGGAGAGAATCAGTGGGGCTGTTTTGTTCTCTCAGGTCCATTGAAACTATAACCCACCAAGTCTCAAAAGCAAAAGCAAACAAAAACAAAAACAAACGGATCAATTTTCTTTATTATTTTCCTGTTTTTGTTTCTTTCTTCTTCCTTCACTCTCAAGCACAACGTTTTATGTTCATTTATTTTCTATTTGTACACTTCATTCTTTAGAAATCATGAAGCTTTCTGATCGTTGAGGTTAGTTTTTGATTTTATTATACTCTCTTGTTCCTTCTCAGTTATACGAAGACAGTTTAGTTATAAAGTTTTTGATTATTATTTTGCGTACTTGAGCAGTGAATTATGCTGAAGAAGAAGAGATCGAGAAGCATGCAAACATTAATGGCGAATACGAACCAGAAACAGACCAAAACGACGCCGTTTCCACGGCTGTTCACAGCTTTCACCAGCTTCAAAAGCTTCACCGAAAACGACGCCGTCGCCAGCCCAACCTCAACTCTCGACACCAAACCTTTCTCTGTTTTCAAAAACCCTTTTGGACCCGAGAGCCCGAAAACCCACGAACCCAAAAGAACCGGACTAGCCATCGTCGACTCTCTCATCCAAGACGAACCCGGATTCTCCCGACCAAGATCCGGGTCCATTCTATTCGGGTCACAGCTCCGGATCCGGGTCCCGGACTCTCCACGATCCTCTTCGGATTTCGGGACCAAAACAAAGAATTCTCCGATCTCCCCTCAGCCGGAAGAAAAAAAAATTAGCGGGTCGGGTCTCGGGTCGGCCCGAATCTTGACGGGCTATTTCTCGACCAGCGATATGGAACTATCGGAGGACTACACGTGCGTGACTTGTCATGGGCCTAACCCGAGAACGATCCATATATTCGATAACTGTATCGTTGAGAGTCAACCCGGCGTCGTTTTCTTCCGGAGCTCCGACCCCCTTCACGAATCGAATCATTTACCACCCGATAGCTTTCTCAGTAGCTGCTGTAACTGTAAGAAGAATCTTGGCCCTCGTGATGACATTTTCATATATAGGTAAATCATATATAACATATGAATTTAAAACTATATGATATTTCTGTAGCTGGAATTTTGAATAGCTTATTAGCAATCTGTGATGTTAATTTGCAGGGGAGACAGAGCCTTCTGTAGCAACGAGTGCAGGTCTCTGGAGATGATGTCGGAGGAAGATGACATTTGATGAAATCAGCTTTTTTTTAGATTAAAAAAATGTTATGATAATGACTAAAATAAATAACTCGTAATATTAAGATGAAAATTGTTAGATAATAAATTTTGCTTAGTTGCTTTTTTGCTCGCGGCAGAGTTGGTATCTGTATCTATGTGTGTTAGGTGTCTACATGCATAATCATATGCTTCATCTTTTACTTTTAACTTTTCACGATCTGAAATACAGTAATAGTAGAGGGCACAATAATATTTAATGCAGCAATTCCATTTCGATGTTCAAGACAGAAATGTAAACATCTCTCACCCAATAGATAGATCACAAAACGTTAACTCATTTCTTCCAAGTATATTCATTTTAATTTTTTAGTAGTAGTAGTGCAATCAATCACTAAAGAAGCTTATAACTACACTTAAGTAGCTCAGAGACGAAAAACTCTTGAAGCCAAAACGGATACCCCACAGCTACGTAAGAGTGGTGCCGATACTCTCCAATGTAACACTTGCTCACAATTAAGAGAGTACCTTTATTAGTATGTTTTCTTCAAAGGTTAAACGCCAGTTTAAAATGTAGTCAAGAGCTCTATTTGTTTTCGAAGATAGCTACTTGAATGATGGCCACATCGGTAAACAATTCACTCCTCTGATCAAATCTTTGTCCTCTATATGGTAGAAAGAACATTTTTGTTTTCTTTTCAATTTTGTTCTACCACTATAATCTGTTTATATTTCAAAAACCCAAGTCCGCTCGAGATCAGGCCATTGCCATTATGGATCATGGGCAAATGGTGCTTGGTCAATGAATATAGCCCAAGGCCGCTTCTAATTCATTATTGTTTTTTAACTAACCCAAATCGAAATTTTACCTTATCTTAAAAAAGAAAATAATAGAACCTTTAATTTTTTTTATGAAAAGCTTATTAGCAATTCCAATACCATGTCTGTTTTTGTGATTGGTTCAACTTTTTATTTAATTATATAATTTAGTTACACTAAAAATATTACTGTTACAGTTTGGATCTGATCTAATGCTGAGTAGAACTGTTCATTGAACGAAAAAAGCCTAATATTGTACTGTTCGGCTTAATGAGCATAAAATCGATCAAATAAAAGGGCTATGTGCGTAGTTCACTAACAAGTTTAGTAGCACATCAGTTTTGTTTTAGGTTAGTGTATCACCCTCACGATAGATTATTTTACATTGTGTTAGCATGTTATTAACACATTCTTGGATACTTGACAGCAGGAACGGCCCTGAGCAGAAGCGAGAGAAGCTCAGACTTCCGGCCGTAATTTGGTTTACTATTTTATCGGCCACATATATTTGAAATCCTTAGGTAGTCTAGTGGTTAGAAGCTGTTGTGGCAAGGCAAGTAATGGTTCGATTCTCCACATTTACAATTTCTTAACATTTTTTTTTACAGTATATCAGTATAGCTTGACTTATTAAAGGTGACTCGATCATTTAATGTTTATGCATATTAACCGGCCTTGTTTTATTAGTTGCTTTCGGTCTGAGAATATTCAAGACCGGCACTGCTTGACAGAGGTTTATGGCATGTTGATGATTGCTATAATGTTTGTTGCTGAGTGGAGTCCTGAAACTTCTTTATCTTTTCAAAAGAATGCAACTGTTCCTGTTTGGGTGACTTTATAAAAATATCCTAATTTTCTCTATTCAAAGCCAAGAATAAGTCGGATTGTTACTGGTCTGGGTGCACCTATGCTCACAAACAAACCTTGGCTAGATCCAACACTCTTAGGAGAAGCTAAAATTATGGTTGACAATTGTGTCAGATAACCACTCCCTCAAAATATTGTTTTGGCTGATAAAAAGGGTTATACAACCCTGGTCGATGTGGCATATTCTTGGATCCCTAGAAAATGTGGTAATTGTGGCTATTTAGGGCACAAAGAATCAGGTTGTCTACAAAAATTTGTTAAATTCTCAGTACAAGTGTAAAGATTGCTCAAGCCGATATTTTGTGCCAATCGTAGAAGACGAGGTCTTAGATAGTACATGCTCCAATTGTAAACCATGCCACCTTTGCTAAATCTGTCTCAGTTGATGCTCCTCTCACAGCTCAGAAGACACTGCAATTGATGAGGCTGCCTCTCAACTTGTTTCTTAAAACATTGGCTGAGGGCATATTTTTGATTGAAATTTTATAAGTGTGAATTACAGAGTTGTTAGTTAATATTTTTCTCGATTTTATAATAATTGTCGTTGTAGAGTAAAAAAAATATTATCAAAACAAATATCGTTTTAAAATTTCAATGTAAAATTTATGAACAATATTCTCTAGTTCATTTTTCTATTGATTAAAATATAGTTAGGTGTGTATAGCATGGCATAGAATACTCGGATTCAACTGCAGCTCCCAGTTTAGTTAGTAGAGTTTTAATTAAGTCTGTAATGCTGATGATAAAATAATATGGTGAGATGTTATATGTAATGATATTTTTATTTCGGAAATATATAAAATTAAATATTTTTTTAATATGTGTATACATATAAAACGATAATTAAAATAAATTGGAAGGAGTATGATTTATTGGTAAAACTACTATATTGAAAAGTTGTAGTCACATGAACGTAGATGACTATTGTGTTCTTAGAAATATTTTTCTATAATCACAATTTCAAATTTAAATTTATTAATTGTCCTTCGGAATTCATTTAAAAATATTTAGTTTTTTTTTTAAAAAAAAACTATTCTAATGGTAATTTTTTATATATATTTTGATAGAAAACATATTTTTCTTCAACCTAAATCACTATTAAAATTAGAATAACTGCTTTCTTTTAATCTATTTTTTTCTTAAAATAGGCTACATAAGTTTTGTGATAGAAAATCATTATTTATATTAAAGACAATATTTGAATGTTACAATTTTATTTTAAAGTTAGTTATATTGTAAAAATTAGATATAAAATAATAAACTTTTGGTATTATATTAAATTTTGTTTCACAGAAAGAACTAATTATTTTGTTATTTAACTGTAGAAAAATTTAGTAAAATAATTTAAATATATTTGGTTTATGGCATCAAAAAAAACCAGCTTACCTTCGTACGGCTCTGGTTGTTGGGTGTCGAAAATGACTGTATTGTTTGCTTACAAAAATTTCGATGTCGTATTGATTGATTATCTGAAGCGGAAGAAGAAACTATTTTAGATTTTTTGTAAAATTTTGGGATACGCAGTTATATATACTCTCTAGTAAAGTAGAAACAGTACGTACTATTTAAAAAAATTCATAATTACTAATGTAACAAAAGAAAATAGTATATGTAACTAGGAATGTCAAATAGACTTGTGGACCGTGGGACAGACCCGTTTAAACCTGTGGCGGGGCGGGTTTGGGCCTTATCCCGCAATTTATAAGGATATCCCACAATTTTATTATTATCATTTTAGGACACACATGAATGAGACTTGTGATGCGCAGGAAAAAAATTTCCCTTTGCTACAGCACATAGGCAGAAATGTTGAACCAAACAATATTTTTTGGACATATGAAACTTGTTCTCCTATCTACAAATCAATTTTCTGCGTATACCAAGCTTGTTTATATATCTCACGCACAGGATATCCGAAATATGAATCTATATAATTCCCCCTAGCAGCTCTTTGGTGATCCTCTATTATTATTTTATTTACTTGGGTTATTTAACAGACATCCCACGTTCAGATAGGTATGGCCCTTATGCTACAACATCGTCGGTCTCATATGCACATGGCAACTTTTGCCGAATGCACATTCACAAGATCCATGTCGTTTATGAAATGTTTGTGATTCATGGTATATATATTTTCATTTTTATGTCATAATATTTCATATCTAATTCATTTCAAGATATATTTATCATTCGACTTTCACCTCTCAAATTTCAATCTTGTATATTCGATCTCCTAACTCTGCAAATAATCTATTCAGAATGAAAATACATTAGCTCCACAATGTGATTTAAATGTTGATAACGTTTGCACTTGCTTGATTTCACTTCTGAAAAATAATGTGGCGTGTAATCTCCTTATACTACGAGCTGATTTTGTTTTCTGTTTGTTAATATAACTAATAGTATGACTTTGTAGATCATCTTTTCCTATATCGACCAAAGTCGTACTCATTTGCCAAAATTTTATCACGTAAATTATCAATAATTAAGTCTGAGATGATTTGGGGAGAATTAATATGTATAAAAATACAACTTGGCCAATGCACGCTATCAACTATATTAAATGTAGTCAGTTCCGTGCCTATTGGCTATAGCATAAGTTTTGAGGCATTGGATTCTGGCCCCTCTCATTATTTATTTCATAATAAAGTAGTGAACAAATAAAAAATTGATTATTTCATTTATGAAATAAATTTCAAAAAATGAGATATGAAATTGGGTTAGAATATTTCTTACTTCAATTCTTTTTATTTCATTTTAGAAAAAAATAGAGTTGGGTTGGAGATATCATTTGGTTCCAGCTATTCTAGCTAGGCATGGGCACGGATCGGATATCCGGATTTTTGAAGGTATTTGTGATTTGCTTCGAATGTTACGGATATCTAATTTTCCGATTTGCTTTGATTCGGAAAAATACGGATATTCGGAAAAACGGATATCCGGAAAATAAATAGATATTTGCGGATATTTGCGGATACTTACGGATATCTCATTTGTTTTGATTAATACAAATAATCTTAAAAATTTGATACAAATTTTTTTTGGAAAATATTTTTTTTTGCATGATATAAAGGATAAAAATTAAAAGATACAATGAATCTACATATTTTGTAAAATTTTAAACTTAATTAACAATTATAATAACACAAAACTGAAGAAAAAAATTATAATTGTCATAAATGTTTTTTTCCTTTTATGTAATATTTTTATATAAGTAATAATATGAATAGAATCTGTCAAATCATATGTTAGAATAATAATTTTATACAATTAAAATTTTAAATATAATCAAAATATACATGTATTTATATATTGACGGATCGGATCGGATATTCGCTTCCCAAAATTTTAGTATTTGTGATTTGCTTCGATATTAACGGATATTGAATTTTAGTATTTGCTTTGCTTCGAAAGCTTACGGATATTCGGAATTTTCGGATCGAATAGTAACGGATAACGAATCGAATCAAATTTCACGGATAAAATGCCCACCCCTAATTCTAGCCACGGCACTGAATGTAGTGGATCAGAATTATTATATGACTCACGTTGTGTGGTTGATTAAATACGTCAAGTTTGAATTAGGTTTAAAAGTCAAATGAACACTAGTGATGTTCCTAATTATGAACTGCTAAAAGTTGGGGCCATTTTGGAATAAAGAAATTGTATGGCAGATACTCCCGATCCAACCAAGTTGAATTATGTTGCCACTACAACCAATCCCATTATAGATTGCTTGATTATATATCCAACTCTTTTCATCATGAAATTGTTATGTGCATTTGACTGACTTATCATATTTAACTATATAACTAGATTTTGATCCGCGCTTGGAAGCGCGGAATATTTTACGATGAAAAGTTTCACTAATAATATAACAAATATTTTGGTAAATTTAAAGAGTGTATTTAGAATATTTTTGCATTTAAATCAGTGTTTTTAATTCAACCCGATTGTGATTATACCGGTTAATCCGGAGATCTGACAATTCAATTTAGGTTTTTAAAATATTCATATTAAAAAAAAATCATTAAAATCCGAGACTAACCGATTGAACTGTTGGATGACCGATATGTAATCTAATTTGATTTAAATTATAATAGTTTCATAATTTGTAATCTTATAATCCAAATTTTAAAGTTTATTATTTTGCAATTTATGAAATTATGACGTTTCTACAAAATTTTAAAGAGAAAATGATAGATATAAAATAATTAAGATTAATTATTGTATTGTTTGGAAACATTGATAGTAGTATAAAAAATATATTGTTTGGAAACATTGATAGTAGTATAAAGAAATAAGTATATTGTTTGGAAACATGAATAATAGTATAAAGAAATGAACATTAATGATTTAATGTAGGTTTAACTATAAAGTATAAAAGTGTATTTGATTTAAAAGCTTACAAAATAAATGTTAAGTCCAAGAGAATGTTTATGTTTTAATAAGGGAAAATCGCATAAAAACCCTCAAAGTGTCAGTTACTAACACTTTAAACCTTGAAGTTTTTTCACTAACACTTTTAACCTTCAAGGTGACATTTGTATCATAAAAAACCTTCAAATCAAAAAATTGACCGGTTCAGCAGGTAATTGTTTAAAAATAATTATTTAATTAATAAAATAAACAAAATAAGTAAATAAAAATCCAAAAAATAAATAAAAATCGAAAATTTTAATAAAATTTACAAAAAAAAAAAAAAGAAATAAAAAAAAATTAAAATTTTAGAAAATTAAATAAATATATTAAAAATTAAATTATTTTCTAAAAATATTAATAAAAATAACTAAAAAGTTAATAATAAATAAGATTAAATTTAAATAGAGAAGAACTAAATAAAAAATTCACAGTTTTTTTTTAAAAATGGAAAATATAAAATTCAAAATTCACTAGTGACGATGATGGTTTCTCACATAACCATTAACAATGATGATAATTGCCATATCTCCAACGATAGTTTCCAACATCATCTTGAAAATGACAAAAAAAACTTTTTCAAACTTTTGAATTTTCATTTTTTTGAAATATATGAATTTTTATTTTTCTGTTTTTTAATTTGATCTCATTTAGTTTTGAATTTTAATTTTCTAAATTTTAATTAATTTTCTGATTTTTTCTAATTTTATGATTTTTATTAATTAATATATAATTACATAAGAATCAAAAAGTTAGAAAAAATCCAAAATAAATGAGATCAAACTAAAAACAGAAAATAAAAAAATTCATATATTTCAAAAAAATGAAAATTCAAAAGTTTGAAAAAGTTTTTTTTGTCATTTTTAAGATGATGTTGGAAACTATCATTGGAGATATGACAATTATCGTCATTGTTAATGGTTATGTGAGAAACCATCATCGTCACTTGTGAATTTTGAATTTTGAGTTTTATATTTTCCATTTTTTAAAAAAATTGTGAACTTTTTATTTAGTTCTTCTCTATTTAAATTTAATCTTATTTATTATTAATTTTTTAGTTATTTTTTATTAATATTTTAGAAAATAATTTAATTTTTAATATATTTATTTAATTTTCTAAAATTTTAATTTTTTTTTTATTTCTTTTTTTTTTGATTTTTGTAAATTTTATTAAAATTTTCGATTTTTATTTATTTTTGGATTTTATTTATTTATTTTGTTTATTTTATTAATTAAATAATTATTTTTGAAAAATTACCTGCTGAACCGGTCAATTTTTTGATTTGGAGGTTTTTTATGATACAAATGTCACTTTGAAGGTTAAAAGTGTTAGTGAAAAAACTTCAAGGTTTAAAGTGCTAGTAAGTGACAGTTTGAGGGTTTTTTATGCGATTTTCCCGTTTTAATAAGATAGATTATACGTTTCTGACTAGCATAAAAGCTGAATAAACCCACACTTTTATTGAACTTCTCCGTAATCCATAGTAGTATTAATTAGCTGTCGCTTATATTAAAACTCATACTAATTGATATAATGCCATGGTGTTCAGTAATTAAACGCTCAACCAGGATAGGGGGTTTTCAGCGTTTTTATATAAAATTACTGAAACAACAATTTGGCACTGCTTACATATTTTTGCTTCAAAATCCTTTTATAGTGTGTTCAAAAAAAAATCCCTTTATAGTATCAATTTTTAATGACGCCGTAGAAATATCTACGACTGAGACTTAATTACAACACTTCTAAGAGTGAGTATCATTGTCTTTGAACGAAAGTATTCATGTTCCTATGTAAGTATAACACGTTTATAATTTCTTTTAAAAACTCTTTTTGAATAATCTGTAGATATCCTAAACATATAAGAAAATGTTCAAACTAGTCTCTAATTGAGGGTGCAGTCTACGGGTGAATTTTTTCTCTGAATATTTAACTGAAGCCGTAAGCATGATTTCATCCGAACAACAAATGTTGGACTTTTGTAGGTGCACAAAGATATGAGACACACATATACAACAGACTATATAGAAATAGACAAATATACTCCTATATATGATTAGGCTTTGGGGAGTTTACTATGGCTTGTTGTTTGCTTGGGAGAAAGGTATAAGGAGGCTGGAGTTGGAAGTTGATTCCAAGATGGTGGTTGAGTTTCTTACGACAGGGATTGAGGATGAGCATCCGCTGTCTTTTCTGGTACGCCTGTGCCATGGCTTCTTGACAAGGGACTGGTTGGTCCGTATCGTTCATGTATTCAGGGAAGCAAACCGTGTAGCAGATGGTTTAGCTAACCTGGCCTTTTCTTTTCCACTTGGGTTTCAGAGCTTTGAGGTTGCTCCTTTAGATATTGCTATGTTGTTAAACGAGGATGTTGATGGACCGTTAAGGCCAAGACAAACTCGTATATAGACTGAAAGTTTGATTCATAATAAAGATTGGGAGATTTCTCCCATTTTCATACCAAAAAAAAAAATATATGATTAGACCCTATATAGTAAATGTTAGACTACATAGATTATATAAAATTTCCTATATATAAATATACCCCTATATAGTCTAACAGTAAATAACATTTTCTAACTATATTTATATAGGATTTCCCCCACCAAGATATAATTCTACATTGGCCACTGCTAAAGTATACCTACCACTAGATCATTCATGTGTGTTTAACAATGAAACAATGAATTCGTGTGAAGTAAGACTCCTATAGGCCGATATGATTATTTTGGAATAAAATTAGTGACTTGATTCTTGAAAATAACTGGAGACCAAACCCACACGAGCATGGCTATAAATATGTAAAATATGTTCATCCTCATAATCATGGTGGCGTATTTTTCTTCAAGTGATGTAAGAAAACATCATTGTCAAAAAGCAATGAAATACGGGAAAGTCTAAGCATGGAGCAAACAATGATTACATGGTGCGACATGTGCAAATCTAATCAATTAGTTTGACGCAAAGAAAATCTTATCACGGATTTTGACTTATACAACACATTTTTGATCTGTTAACAAAAAGAAAACATTTTTCATTATATTTAAAATTGATGTTGGAAATTGTAATTAATGCATTTTATTTTAAAACTAAAATATAATTTAAAACGTAAAAATATAAGTGGTTAAATATATATTGGAAAACAAAAAATAAATTTGATAAGTAAATAAATTCGGTTACTGTTTTTTATTTGTGGTGAAAACTCAAAACACCAATTTTCCAAATCAAAAGAGAACAGTTCATAACAAAACAAAGCATTTATGGTAGTTTTAAAAAGCATTTATGGAACTAAAATTTAGAAAAGCAGTCAGTGGAGAAAAGGTTGTCAGCACTGTTACAAGACCATATTGGAAGTAACGCTCATGCTCATGGTTGGGTAGCTCTGCTTGTTGCATCATATTCACAAATTTGCTTTATTTTTTTAAGAATAAAACTGCCCAAATTGAAAATATATTATTTTAAAAACATGTAATATATCCGTTCTTATAAATGGACGATTCCCAAACCGAAGTATCTACCTAAATCTAAACTGGAAAAATTAAAATCAGATCCGAACCATAATATAAAAATATCTGAACAAGAATTATGAGCTTAGTATTTCAGGGTTTAGTCATAATCCGAACCAAACCAAAATCCTAATTAGGATCTGAAAATATCGGAAATTATTTTCATATATTTTAAAGTAATTTAGATATTTATAGTATTTGAAATATTTTGTAGTTTGTTTTATTTTTTATTTTACATATTTTAATTAGTTTAGATAGTTTAACTAATTTTTAATTAAATTTGTGAATAATTTCTAATTTTCATTTTTTCAGCTTTTCATGTTTACAAAAATATTTTAGACGATTCAACAATCCGATCCGAACCGAACGCATAAGGAAATCCAATCCGATAAGTTAAAAACTCGAATAGAACTTATGAACATAGTACCAAAAATTCGAATTAATTAAACCGAAACCGACGAGAACCAAACGCACTAGCCTATTTATAAAACCCACTTGATATGAAACCTAAATAATTATTCAACACGCTATTTTGTTATAAAAATGCTTAATCAATCCCACAATATCAGTGTTGGAAGTATCATAGGTTAATGTACATCTATTAAGAAATTTATTTTTTATTTAAAAAGTAAGAGTAAAATATATATTAAAAATATTTAGCTAATTACAAAATATATTACAAAATATCCTGATAAAGTTAGTTACATTGAAATATGAAAATATCATTTATTTTAAAATATCAAAAACTTTTTTAAACATCATATATTCTGGAATATTATATGTTTAGGTTTAAGGTTAAGAAGTATTACTAATACATGCAAATTAACAAATTTGACATATGGATACTATATATGTGGTGTGTGTATCATGTACTTTATAATAAGAATAAGGGAAATTGGGTGAAATATAAAAAAAAAAAAAAAATCCCTAACTAATTGAAAACACCACTTCTCTCATACAATGGAACTCTAAAACACTATTTTAATGTAGATTTTACACCAAAACTATCTCCAACCCAACTTTAAAAATGACACCATTTTGGTGTAACACTATAATTTTACACAAAATTTGGTGTGACACTATTCATCACACCAAAACACTATTCACTCTAATAAAACACTATTCACTTATTTTATTAATAAACAAATACAATTAAATAAATAAAAAACAAAAGATAAATACATATAATATTATAATTAGTGTGAAATTTGGTGTTGTGGTTGGAGAATAATTTATTTTTAATGCTAAAACTACACTAAAATAGTGTGATTTTGATATTAAAATAGTGTTATGGGTTGGAGATGCTTTTAAGCAAAAAAGCCTTAAGAATAATGCATAAACGACGTGGCAAATTTAGAGAATTATATGGCTGGAAGATAAGTCACAAGCGAAGCCAAGCAACTGTCGAGAAAAGACATGACAAATAGGGTAACTGAAATTAACTAACCCTACAATGCATGCAATTTATCTTTTTTTGCTTTCTTTATTTTATTGGGAAAATCGCATAAAAAACCCTCAAACTGTCACTTACTAGCACTTTAAACCTTGAAGTTTTTTCAGTAACACTTTTAACCTTCAAAGTGACATTTGTATCATAAAAAACCTCCAAATCAAAAAATTGACCGGTTCAGCAGGTAATTTTTCAAAAATAATTATTTAATTAATAAAATAAACAAAATAAATAAATAAAATCCAAAAATAAATAAAAATCGAAAATTTTAATAAAATTTACAAAAATCAAAAAAAAAAAGAAATAAAAAAAAAATTAAAATTTTAGAAAATTAAATAAATATATTAAAAATAAATTATTTTCTAAAATATTAATAAAAATAACTAAAAAATTAATAATAAATAAGATTAAATTTAAATAGAGAAGAACTAAATAAAAAGTTCACAATTTTTTAAAAAAATGGAAAATATAAAACTCAAAATTCAAAATTCACAAGTGACGATGATGGTTTCTCACATAACCATTAACAATGACGATAATTGTCATATCTCCAATGATAGTTTCCAACATCATCTTAAAAATGACAAAAAAAACTTTTTCAAACTTTTGAATTTTCATTTTTTTGAAATATATGAATTTTTTATTTCTGTTTTTAGTTTGATCTCATTTATTTTGGATTTTTTCTAACTTTTTGATTCTTATGTAATTATATATTAATTAATAAAAATCATAAAATTAGAAAAAATCAGAAAATTAATTAAAATTTAGAAAATTAAAATTCAAAACTAAATGAGATCAAATTAAAAAACAGAAAAATAAAAATTCATATATTTCAAAAAAATGAAAATTCAAAAGTTTGAAAAAGTTTTTTTTGTCATTTTCAAGATGATGTTGGAAACTATCGTTGGAGATATGGCAATTATCATCATTGTTAATGGTTATGTGAGAAACCATCATCGTCACTAGTGAATTTTGAATTTTATATTTTCCATTTTTAAAAAAAAACTGTGAATTTTTTATTTAGTTCTTCTCTATTTAAATTTAATCTTATTTATTATTAACTTTTTAGTTATTTTTATTAATATTTTTAGAAAATAATTTAATTTTTAATATATTTATTTAATTTTCTAAATTTTAATTTTTTTTATTTCTTTTTTTTTTTTTGTAATTTTATTAAAATTTTCGATTTTTATTTATTTTTTGGATTTTTATTTACTTATTTTGTTTTTTATTAATTAAATAATTATTTTTAAACAATTACCTGCTGAACCGGTCAATTTTTGATTTGAAGGTTTTTTATGATACAAATGTCACCTTGAAGGTTAAAAGTGTTAGTGAAAAAACTTCAAGGTTTAAAGTGTTAGTAACTGACACTTTGAGGGTTTTTTATGCGATTTTCCCTTATTTTATTTACTTCAACAAAACTTTAACTCCCCGCAGATTTTGTGCCTCGACGACTCGACGGTATCGCACTGAATTAGTTTCCTTTCAGAAAAAAAGAATTAGTTTTCTTTACTTCATATTTTAGTAACACCAAGACAAAATCTTTAAAAGTAGACCATCTTCTGTATTTTTAAATATCACACAATATAACTTAAGATTGGAAATTTCATTTAACACTATTGTTCAAAAAAGATTTAATATCAAAATATTACTTTAGCAAAAAAAAATATCAAAATAATTACTCCATCAGTTTCAATTTAGTTGTCATTGTTGAATAAAATTTTCATTTTAAAATAGATGTTGTTTTTAATTTCAGCACAAAATTTATTAATTTATATGCTATCCTAATTTTTATTAATTAAAATGTGGTTAGGTATATAGTTAATAATGTCTTTATATAAAATATATATAATAATTAAATACTAGATGCATAAACTTTAAAAACTACAAATAAAATGAAAGAAAATGGAGTATGAAGTAGGTTCCCACGTTTTTAGGCATTAAATAATGGCATATTCGAGAAAGTGGGAGAAAATAGGCAGATTAATTTATCTAACTTTTCTTTGATTTAGGAATGATTTTCTTTCTGCTAGTTTCTAGTACACGATTAAATATTTAGGATATATATAAGGAGTAGCATATATATGTGTGTATATATATGTGTGGCTATAGAATACTAGGCCTTAATTATTGTTCATTGGTCGGGACGAGTGTGTTGGCTCCTCAACTCGACTCATCTTTTAAGATTTAAGAGACTTAATCTACTGAAATGGTTTTTTTTAATAGTAAAATATTTATTTTGAAATCTTTTTTTATCATGCATATATAGATAAATATACGATTATATAATATATATATATATATATATATATATATAATTATACCACATTTCTCTATATCTCTCCTAAAGTTGTTACATCCACACTATATATATAACAAATTTAGGAGAGATATAGAAAATGTGGTATAATTTGGTAGGTGATGCATGGACCCTCCTAAACCGAACCACCTTTGTCTCTATTTTCACCTTCACATGTCCCCTAGAACATGGAGCAGATTATGATGACTCCTTTGTAATCTCCCTCTTATTTCCCTTTTAAATTTTTGTAGTTTTCCTTATATTTATATATTTCTGGTAATGGCTACTTTAAATTTTAACCAATAACATTACTCCTTCGAAATAGTTAATGCAATGACAAATGTAAATTTATAAAATGTTTTATTTAAAAACCTTAGAGGTTAGAGCATGGACTTGAAGTATTCAGACATAGTATAACTGAGTGATATGCATATGCTAGTCAAAGTTGTAATACTAATACATTCATAGTTTAGTGATTTGAAATTTGCAAAGTATGTAACTTGTCAATTCTTAAGATTTGATTATAGTAGACTTAAAAGACCTCGTTCTTGCATCATTAAAAAAAACATATGATGTGGTATGCATATTAGAATGAATATAATATTTATATTAACAGAATTATGATCAGAAAGTAAGTTTCTCTAATTTATTTGTGTGCTTAATAACTATCAAAAGTATCGTGAATATACTAATTATTCGTGACTTTGAAAATATATTATATTTGATATTTTTGTTCAAGCTTGAAAGTATCAAACACACGTTTGCTTACAAATAAGTTCTAAAACCTCTAAAAATTATAAATGATTGGAAAAATAAAAGGTAAGTTAACAAAACATAAATTTAATTATTTTATATTGTTTGAATTTTTTATTATTTTATATAAATTATGAGAAAATATAAATAGAATTCAATCAACTGATAATTGTACCAGTTCCACAAATGGTTCTACATTACAATATGTTCGAGATCTTATGTAAATTTGTTTTTGATAATCTACTAATTAAATGATATCCTTTTTAAATAAAAATTCTAACCTTTAAATATAAATAATAAATAAATTATTTATTCGACCACGAATATAAGAGATTTCTACATCACAAGAATAAATGTTAAAACAAAAATCCTAACATCTATATAGATGTTACAAAACGTAGCAAAATGAATATGCTACTCTATAATTATAATGTTTGTAATTTAGTTTTTAGTCAAAGAATCTGCCGAAGCACAGAATAGAAGTTACAAAAAGAAAGTTCTTCAAAGAAACAAATTATTTTTCTGGTCTCCTGACAATCCACAATACAAATCTATATTTTTACTAGAGAAAAAAAAACAAAATGTGTGGTCGGCTCCTTTTGGACTTTTAAAATTTATTATTTTATAAGAACGCCCACAGATTTCTTTGCTTGCCAAATAGATTTTTTAATCTATTATTTTTGCTCAATTTTTTTTAATCTATTACAATTTAAATACTATAATGTCAAAAACATGGCTACGTATAACTGGTTACTGAATCTACGATTAAATCTAAAGAGAAATTCAATGATTTAAACTAAATATACATAAGCGCATTAAGTTATACAAACCCAATGTAACCGTAAGACTACTTTTTAGTAAAAAGTTTACTACATTTGCCCAATGATATACATCGCTCAAGAGTGTAATAAAATACTATAAATATTATTGATGGTTGAAAGTGTTGAGAGCGGGCCAGAAAAATGCAACAAAGTACGTAATGCTATAAAGCAATTATTTTGGTGCTTTCAGTAGACACAACACGAAAAACATTCTCCATCAACCCCCAAAAACAATTGAGTTGCTTGCTTCTTATATTGAAGTTTTTTTCTTTTGTCTTCTCTTTTAATGGAGATAGAATCTGTGAGATGCGAGTGTTGCGGATTGATGGAAGACTGCACACAAGACTACATTAGTGAAGTCAAATCTAACTTCGAAAACAAATGGCTCTGTGGTCTCTGCTCTGAGGCCGTGAGAGACGAAGTGAGTCGCCGGAAGATGACTACCGTTGATGAAGCTGTTAGGGCTCACATGTCCTTTTGTGGGAAGTTTAAAGATAATCCGGCGGTTCTTGTTGCCGACGGTATGAGGCAGATGCTAAGGAGGAGATCCGGCGACTTGACTTCCTCTGCTTCCAAGAAAGTTGGCAGATCTAACTCCACCAAGCTGTACTAACTCATGATCCTTTCATGTTTTATTAAGTGATTAATATATAATCGTTGATGCTTTTTGTTTTTGTTTAGTGTCATAACCGCTGGTCGATGAGGCTTACAACTAATCAACTGAGCATATTCAGACCTGTCAAATTATTTAATCTAGTCTAGTTTAATCTCTATATAAACATTGATTCTTCTTTCTTGGTTAAAGAGATCCGTGAGGCAAACCGTAACTAATGCGTAATCTTGAATTCATCGCAAAGGTCTTTTTATATCTTCTCTTCAACTACTGAATTGAGAACTCAACATTTTCATGAGAATGCGAAAGTTCTTTCAGTTACCAAAATCATCTCCAGCCCACATCTATATCAATTCAATTAAAACCGAAGTACAAAACAATAATTTCATAAATTTTCCAAATAATTTTATAAATTTTCATATAAATTTTATTTTCCTTTTCTAACATATTCTAACCACTTTATTTATTATATTTTTCAAATAATTCAACAACATTTTTTCATAAATACAAAAAAAGAAATTACATATTTTAAAGTATTTATTACATTTTAACATTTCTTTTCTATCTTTTTAACTAATTCATTAATTATTTTTATCATAATAATTGGACAAAATTTATTTTGCATGTTAATTATAAATTATATGGCGACACATCTAAAATATACAACATTAATTATAAAAAAACAAATATTAATGTAGAAAAAATCGTAAAAATCAATATCTGAGCGGACCCATCGATCAAACTCTAGTTTTTCTCTGAAATAGAGAAAATATATTATCCTCTAGTGCATGCATGTCTATATAATAGGCAGATGCTAATTTTGAGGGAAAAATAATAAAAATGTTATTTACCTCTATATATAAAGAACAGTACTATTTATCTATTTTTTTCCTCACAAATAAAACCTCTATCATAAATTCATACTTTGAAATAAAACTCAGATCTATAATAGAATTCATCGTGTAACAATTTTTGAGCCTTGGAGGTTCATCATCGGTTCAGGTTGGAAAGGAAACCATGCAACTTTTTTTGCACATGGTACTTTAGTTTTTCCTGTTGCCGATAACCAAAAAAGCTAATGACTTCGAATACTCGTAACCTTTGGTCAGCTATTAACGCCGGGTTGAATTCAAGTCATATTAGTCATGTTGGACCACGATTTTATACTCGTTTGAAAGTTCTTAGAGCCGTCTCTTGCTCCTCAGAAGCTATCATTCAGTATCTTTAGAAAATGCTATTTACACAGTTACACACGTCTTTCTCAAATAGACAAAAAGACTTCGACTTAAACTGAAGCGAAGACTTGGATCTTTCCTCAGTTTTGTTGCGAACGCTGCTATCTCTGCAGCGTCCTTGGAGGTGAACAGCGTAGTCCTTCTCTAGAAGAGAGGGGATCTTCATACGAGCTTCAGCCCATTTCGTACTCTCTCATTGGAGAGCTTGAACTGACAAGAACAGAGGAGCCTGTCCCAGCATCTTCTGGACCATGGTGAAGAAGATTATCAAAAGAGTTCTAGTAGCTGTCAAACTCTATCGGATCAACATCGATAGGCTCGTGGGAAACCGCGAGGACACCGTTCATTCATTGGAGACTTCAGACATTTTAGTGACTTCTGTTGTTTTTGTCTTTTTGTACATGTCCTATGCTGTACGACACACATGGCAATGTAAAAAAAAACAAAAACTCATGAGAATAGCAACCAAATTGCTAACGGATAAAATTAGATGAAATCTCCAGTCGGTCGGATTCTTTGAGCTCTCTCATCGTGCTCTAAACTTACAAACTGCCACGTCATTGACAACTGTCATAACCTCATAACGTTGGTCCCACACTTCGTTTTCCTCTCTTTATACTTCGCTTCTGTCCACACACCCACACACACTAGAGTCCATAACAGAGAGAGAGAGAGAGAGATGAGCCAACAAGAGCAACCGAAGAGGCCACAAGAGCCGGTCAAATACGGCGACGTTTTCGAAGTCTCAGGCGAACTCGCCGATAGGCCCATAGCGCCTGAGGATGCTAGGATGATGCAAGCTAAAGAGACGAGTGTCTTGGGACACACTCAAAAAGGCGGTATAGCCGCCACTATGCAGTCTGCAGCCACTGCCAACAGACGCGGTGGCTTCGTCGAACCAGGTGTCGCTACCTACCTCGACCCCGACCGTGGCACCTCTGTGGCCCAAACCGATGTCCAAGGGGCACGTGTCACTAAAGAATCCATCGGTGTACAGGTAACTACTAGTCATTTCCAATATATATTTTTTAATAATCATCTTCTGTTCTAACCATGAAGATTGTTTATCATTAGGACCTTGGACAATACGTTGAGCCTAGGCCAGTGACGACGGCGGCAACGGGAGTGAGTGCTCAAAGCAAGATAACAATAGGACAAGCATTAGAGGCAACTGTACAAACCGCTGGAAAGAAGCCGGTGGATCAGAGCGATGCAGCAGCGATTCAAGCGGCTGAAGTCAGAGCTTCTAGCGACAACGTCATCGCTCCTGGCGGAGTAGCAGCTTCAGCTCAGTCCGCAGCTGATTACAACGCTGCTATAGAGTTTGACGAGAATAAAATCAAGCTCGTTGATGTTTTGGCGGTTAAGCCCCCAGTTTCAAACACACATTTTTTTAAGCGTCTTACTTCGTGTTTAGATGATGGTGTCTTGAATGTTTTTGAACCGGATGTTAGGGTGCGACGAGGAAGTTAAAGGAGGATAAAGCAGTGACGAAGCAGGACGCAGAGGGTGTGGTGAGCGCTGAGCTGAGGAACAACCCTAATCTGTCTACTTATCCAGGTGGTGTGGCGGATTCTCTTACCGCCGCGGCTAGGCTTAACGAGAAAGGTGGTATATAAACCAAGTCCCGCGAGCTATGGAACTTATGATAATGTAGAATCGTCTAAGTTTTATTTTGGTTCCGTTGTTCAAAGTAGTATTAAGATAATGTTAAAAAGATGCAAAAGATGTAAGACTGTCATGTTGAACACGGCGCGGAGAGCGAGGAAGAAAACATAAAATTGATCCGGTTTTTAGACAAATCATTTAACCGGTTTTATTTATTATGATTTATCGAACCGGTTTTATTTATTATGATTTATCGAACCGGTTTTAGTTACCATTTTCTGAAACAAGTTTATAGACTCTTCTTGGTTGTAACGAAAGATTAATAACAAAATTTAGAAGTGTTGTAAATCTCATATATCCACGGCGTCAACGGGAAGTGAGACCGCCCTATAAAGAAGAGGCAGTGAACCTGAACTTCCCATCTCCGCTGGTTGTTTCTCACAGATCGTTTGATGATCTCTAACCCTCTTATGCCTTGCCTTAAGCCATCTCAACTTTCTCCTTATCTCGTTCTCCGACACCCACTCTCCTTCCACCACCTTCAACGAGCTCTCTTCTTCTTCTCCACCATCAGAACGTGAGTCTCTCAGACCCCAAATATCCGCGTAATGAATCCTGTTATTCTTATTACCTTCTCCAGAGACAACAACATCACCACTTCCGTCTTGTTCTTGTTGTCCTTCCACTTGGTAACTTATCTCCTCGAACCTTCCGTGAACCGAAGAACAGCTTCTGTCCTCTGAACATTCCAACTGATGATGGTTATGGTGCGACTTCTCTCCTCCCTTGTTCCTGTTGTTATTAACCTTCTTCCAACCAGGAACCAATGCAGCTATCTCCGCATCGATCATCTCCGCGATTTTCTCGACATCTTGATTCGTTATGTCGAGTTCAGACACCATCTCTTCTGCTACACTCCACGCTGTGTCAGTCTCTGTCTCAAAAGGGAAGTAAATGTTCCTTATCCTTCCTGTAACAAACAAAAACTTCAAACCTTTCGTGATCTTACTTACACGTTAGAACTATCCGTAAAAAGATCAAACCTTAAAAATACCTTCTGCGTCAGAGATTCTTAGCCTCAAGAAGATCCCATCACTACCGTTTCTCTTCCCTTTAATCGAAATATCAACATGGTCTGGATCTTCCTCATCATCTTGAGCGAAAAGATCGATCTCACATATCTGATCATCTTGGTAAAGAGGAGGATCGATGAGAGGCTGTCTAAGGAACACACCAGTTTCATCGTAACCGTTGTAGTAATCAGTAGGTCTCATGTCAAACTCATCCACATCATCTCGTAGGAAAGTGTCTTGTAAAAGCTCCAATGCAGTGTGTCTAGACGTCACAGTAGCTAAACACTTCTCAACAAACTCGCGTACCTCAGGGTCCTTTACTAGGTAAAAGGCTTCAGGCTTTTTCCCCTGTATATTGAGTGAACAATGTTAATAAAACAAGACATAACTTCACAAAAAAAAATGTTTAGTCAGCCTTCTGGCCGAGGGCACGTCTGTATTGGTGTCACAAAAATCGTCGAAAATAGAGACGTTGAGTCAAAATCATTTACCGAGGTAACTTTTTTGTAGATTTGAGCAGGGTGAGTGCATTCACTGTAAGGGTAATCAAATGTGACCATCTCTAGCACGCACATTCCGAAAGCATATACATCAACCAGCTCATTGTATTCCTCATCATACACTTCAGGAGCCATGAACTCAGGGGTTCCTATAAACATACAACACATGTCTAGGTCCAAAGTAGTGTTTCAATATATTATTATTAAGTTAATAAAGTTTTTTTTTAAAAAGAGGTTACCAACCAACACAGCGAACGGCATGTGATTTACGAAGAATGGCAGCGAGGCCAAGGTCACCTATCTTGACTTCACCTTGGTTACCATTGATAAAGATGTTGTCACATTTGAGATCTCTATGGATGATTGGAGGAGAACAGCTATGAAGATAGAGAAGCCCTTTTAGAATCTGTTTGCACCATTGCTTCACTGCTTTTATATTCACTCTTCTATGTCTCAACCTATACCTATATATTACAAAAACATCATCATATATGTTTTAAAGATTTGAAATTTTGAAGTATTTCTGAAATTATAGTGGGAGATGTTGCTTACTGTCTGAGAGTACCAGAGGTGAAGAGTTCAGTGACAAAGTTGATTGACAAGTTGTTGGTATCAACCCAAGAAGTGTAGAACTTCATGATGTTTTGATGATTCAAAGTCTTGAGCAGATGAATCTCTCTAAAGAATTTCTCTAGTTCCTCAGGATTCCTAGTGAAGTTCCTAAGCTTTACTTGGTTCCATGCCACTTCTATACCTTCGTACTCATCAAACGCTCTATACCTGAAAACATTGACCAAAACACCAGATAGAAGAACAGTGGTTTTAGATTAACTAACCAAATCCTTTTTAAACATAACAATAATAAATAATTAAACAATTAAAAAATATTTTTTTTAAGTTGTGACGTTACTAGAGAGGAAGACAGAGAGAGAAGATGAATGTGATTACACTGTCTTCGAAGCACCTTTGCCAAGTACTTCGTCGTACTGCCCAAACCAAAAAAAAACAAAAGAAAATAATAATCAAAATTGTAAAAATAATCAAATCGATACAAACAAAGAATGAATATATAAGTTCAGAAGAATCATACTCTTCGTGTTACAAAAAAAAAAAAGAATCATACTCTTCCATATCTTCCAGAAGGATCAAGTTCAACAAACTCAGAGCAATCTTCAACGAAGCTTTCTTCACCATTCATGCCTCTTCTTCTTCTTCTTCTTCTTCTTATTATTTTTCTGTAGTTTTAGTTTAGTTTTGTGGGTTTTATTTATTCTTGAACTAGAGATATTGGAGTTTGTGGAGATGGTAGAAGAAGAAAAGATTTGATTTTTTAAAACAAGAATATAATGAAACAAGTTGTCTTTTTTGCCCACCTACTGGCAGAGCCGAGACAACAGGTTAGGCTTCTTGCCCAATCACCTTTTACCAACACCACCCGTCAGCTTACGTTTTAGTAAACCGGGTTTATCCAGTTTTCATTTCGGTTAAACCAACTAACAAGTACCAAATCGTACTATTGTTGAAATTTATATGAAGACGGCATTCGACTAACGTTAGTACGATCCATACAAATATTTGGCGAATTTTAATGTTTTTAGTCAGCTAGTTGAAAGAAAGAAACAAAAACGTCAGACTTGTTTTGAAATTGTGAAGATTATTCAACTTGAGAGGTAAGTGACAAAAAAAAAAAAAATCAACTTGAGAGGTGTGAACAAAAGAAACTAATCAGAGAATCTAACACCACATAACAAATAATAAGCTAAATGCCAAGAACCGGATCATTCCAAAATTGAAGAACCGGACCGGTAGGTCAATAACCCGAAGGAAACACAAAAACAAAAGAAGTCGTTGGTTTATCGACACCTTGTATTGTGCTGTGTGGGGGTTCTGTCGTATAGTAGAGCAGTTAAGTCACGGATTGTGAGAAAGGGGAAAGAGAAGCACATGGGAGTGAGTCACGGCAACACAGGCAAGTCTCCTTTTTGGTGATAGTTTTTAAGACAGTAAAATACATATACTTTTGGACTCATAAATTACAGTATTATTAAATTTTCTCCTTTTTTGTGCTCCTTATTTTTAAAGTGAAAAGTGAAAAGTCGTTTTAAGTTACACAAGAAGAAAATATCAACGAGGACCGATGATTAAACCAATGTTTTAAGAAATATAAAAACTTTTACGTCAAAGAGTTGATAAAGAAAAACAGTTTCGTGACCAAAAAAAAAACAGTTTTTCTTTTGCAGATATAAAACTTTGTAATCATCGACTTATGAAACCGGATGGATTGAAAAGCTTAACGAGTATCTGACTTATTAGTTGTAGCTTGTAGATTGTTCAAACTTTTAAGATGTCGTGGTCTTATATTGATTGTTGAATAGTCTTTTAAAATTGTGTTGATACCAAGTAATCTAGATTAGGTTCGGCTATATGCCTCGCTGAGAAATGCATGTACTAGTACTAGCCAATTCTGGTGTAACAAAAACTCATCCTAGAAACTTTTTTTTTTGAATATCAATTTTCCAAAGCTTGCCTCTAACCATAGATTAAGTCTCAGCTAAATTAGTTGCTATCGTCACATAATTACATATATTAAGTGTATTTCTCAGAGACGGATTTATATCTCGGCTGCTAAGTTGTACCTCTCTTAAGTACATCTAAGTATCTAACTCTTGCTAGTTTTGTCGCTCAGTTGTTTAAAACAAAAACATTTAAACGGTGTTAGCGACTACTAACAGTTTGAGATATTCTCCAACCATAGACATTTAGCCACTGGAATGAATGTTTTGATGTAATCCACACCTTCGACATTTAATATGGTGGGCTTTTCTGCCAGAAGAGTGGTCTGGTTTCATTTGGTTATCAAACAACCAAACAAAAACTATAATGTCAAAGATATAACATTCTTTTTTGGCTTGTCCTTAATTATTCAGCTTATATGTATAAATGAATAAGAAACGCAAAATGAAACCAACCGCAACTATCCAAAGTCCAAATAACGTCAACACAACTCAGCCGACACAAGCCAACAATCCCCACGACAGTTCAACTTCTATTCACTCTCCTTTCCCCATCAACCTTTAACTTTTTATGTCTATCAATTAATAAAACATATGGTCATCTTTACTTGCTTTTTTGTTACGCTGACATATCATATATAGAACATTTTCATATTCACAATCATTCTCATATCTAAATTATTTTCCTAATAATGTATATACCGATATTTATGAAGTATATATACATACGACCTCAAGAAAGAACCGCACATACATGATACATATATAGTCGTGAGAGTGAATATATATGAACCTTATGGGAAAGAGAATCTCTGTGTATTGATATTATGATTATGTACAAGTGAGAGAAAACGTATGAATGAATCATGTCGCTTCTAAGTATCTCCCTTTGTCTCGTCCTTGGGCATGAACAGTCGATATATATATGAACCACTTAACTAAAAGAGAGCTAAACATCAATAATGAAATAGAGTTTTTATTGTTTGGGTTGCAAAGTGTGTCGTTGAGACTCGACGAGTATAGACCACAAAACATGCACATCTTCGTATGGGCATAACTTCACGTCCTCGTATAATATGTATATTCCTCTTCCTGCACAATATTAGCCATCTTTACGTTAACATAGTGCAAACATAACTTATTATATATATAGTTTCCTTCAGAAAGAGTATATATGATCAAAAAAAAATAGTAATTGATCTACTCGGTCATCAAATTAATCAATAGATGACGATGCTCAAAGATAGATATAGGACTAATGTATATATAGAGCGAGAGGGAAAGAGAGAGCATACTCTTCTTTTGAGCAGAATTGACGCGCAACCATAGTTTCTTCAAGGGAGAGAAGAAGGAATTGAGCCACCCCATTTCTTTTACAGTGTCTGAGGCTCTTGGCCTCTTGCAAATATGAAATATTAATTACACTATCTTTATATATAGACGTTGTATGTACCAATTAATAGCATATGGAGTCATGGCCCAAATTAAGACACCAACCAACCACAGTGCTCTCTACCTTGGATAATGGAGACTGAAGGCAGCCACATCAACGTGTTTTATATGTTCCTTTTTAAGTATGGCCCAAGGCACCATCTCCATCTTTTTCCTTTCTTTTTCTTTATATTTCACTACTAAAATTTATTACTCCCTCCATTTCATAATACTTGATGTTTTACCTAATGCACAAAGATTAAAAAAATTATACTTTTTTAATAAAAATATTTTAAAGATATAATTTTAAAATCAATTAACCAATAGTAAAAAAGACTGTAAAACTTAATTGGTTGAACAGTTTCCAATAAAGTTAAAGTAACCTTAAAATCTCAAAACTTCATCTAATTTGAAACAAAATTATCTTTCTAAAACATCATCTATTATGAAACGGAGGGAGTATTAAATAAGTTGCACATTACTTTTAACAACTACACATGGAATCCATGGATCCCGGCTTGATACACTGTAGTAGTTTATTAGATTTCTGTTCATGAGATTTGATGAAGCATAACGCAATATCGAGGAAGAATGATGAAACTGTGACATTTAACATGATTACCAAAAAAAAATGATGAAACTGTGACTTAATGTTTTATTGTGGTGGGGTCTCTTTGGTACTAGGCGTTTGTCAAACATTTTCTCTCCCTATCTTTTAAGCTTATTTCTGCCCCAAGAACAACCCCATTTCACCTCTCATGTTTTTTCTTCACTCTTCTATATACATCGTATGAATGAATTTCCCAACTTATACGTTTTCATTTTTTGTGCTTCATTTCCTTACGCTTGTTCAATAATGTAAATTGTAAAGTATTCGCACAAGGTACGTAGATTTTTTTATTTTCTCTAGACACATTTAACTAATTTTACTTTGTTTACTTAATATCCCATATTCTATATTTGAGAAGTGATTTTACCACATGTATTTTCTACAATCGTTTTCACAAAAAAATTGTGATGTAGCTATTAAGATTGATGACATGTCATATGGTTAAATATGACATTGGACAATTATATTTAATGTTTATATACATTTTGGAAATCTTTTTAGAATATGGCAATAAACTCATATATT
Organism: Raphanus sativus; assembly: GCF_000801105.2. Lineage (NCBI taxonomy): Eukaryota > Viridiplantae > Streptophyta > Magnoliopsida > Brassicales > Brassicaceae > Raphanus > Raphanus sativus. The sequence goes on along the minus strand of NC_079515.1, from coordinate 34,703,430 downwards.
ACATTTAATATTGATTTATTTTTTTGTAAACTTTGTAGAAAATGGTAATAACTCATAAATCATCACTAAATAAATATATTCAAATATTACATTTTGAATTTCGAAATATTATATAATTTTACTTTTATAATTATAAAATTTTTATTATCTAAAATTTTCTAAATTTTCTGAATTAAAAAAAAAAAAATCGTATTATTTGGTTTTAATTTTTGATAACTATACAATTTTATATGATTTTTAGTAATTTTATACAAGTTGATTTAATACATTTAACCAAATGAAATAAATAATTTTTAATCTAATATTTTAACATTATATATATATACATATATATTCTTAAATATAATTTAAAATTAAAAAAATATTACTCTTAATTTTATGCTTAATTAATGATATTTATATTAATTATTGGTCAAAATAATAAAATATATAATATTAATAAATTACATTTTAAAATATAAAATTTAACTTTTAAAAAATTCATCACTACACATGGTGCAGGAAAACACTAGATTAATAATTGTGACATGGTTACTAAAATTGATGACATGTCTTATAGATTAATATGACATGAATAATTATATTTAATGTTAATTTATATTTTTGGTAAACTTTTAAAATATGGTAATAACTCATATATTATATTTATTGTTGATTTATATTTTTGGACTTTTTTAAAATATGGTAATAACTCATAAATCATCATTAAAATAAATATATTCAATTATATCATTTCAAATTTTGAAATATCATTTAAATTAAAAATATATATATATTTTTAGAAAATTATAAAATTAAATCATAAAATCAAATTAAATCGTAAAATCATTAGTTTCTTATATATATCTACAGATTTTATTAAAATTGTTTAATTTTAATTTTTGACAATTATGCAATTTTACATATTTATTTAATATATTTAATTAAAATAAATAGATAGAAAATCTACCTAAGATTATAATTTTAAATATATACATGCACATTCTTAAATATAATTCAAAATAAACAAAATTGTTTTTATCTTTATTTTAATGTTCAGTTAAATTAAATTTATATTAAAATATTGATAAGAAAAAAGAAAATTTATAATATTAATAAAAAATTAATATAATTTATATTTATCTATTAAAAACATTTTAAATTTTTTTTACTGCACATGGTGCAGGAAAACCACTTAGTATCCATATATATCTCTTCATTTTTTATCGCTTAAATAAATAAACTATGTTTTTGCCGACAAAAAAAAACCAAGGTTCATTATTCATTTTTGTATGAATTTATTTTAATATATAATGAGATCCTGATAGAGAAATCATGTCTTCTTCGCTAAAAGTCAGAAAAATAATCTTACTAAAGAGAACTTTCAATTTGTAATCATGTTACATATTAAAATATTCGAATACATTCGTAGTGTTGAAAATGTATTCAATGCTACAAAGTATATGTATCTCTCATTAGATAAATGCATGTTCTTTGTGTATTTAGATGTACCTACTTGAAAACATTTCTTGTAACAATGGTTGGTCCTGCGTTGAAACTTATGAAAATTAGTTTCAAGTATCAAAATTTATATAAAATTTTAAGGAAATTAAATTTTTATCTTGTAGTTTAAGGGAAAAATGTTTTAGTGTTTTTAGGTGGCTAAGTACATAGGATCAAAATGAAATATGTATCTATTAAAAAATTGAATTTTTTTATTTATTTATGTATATTATTTGAGAAACGATTTGTTTAATTATCATTCATATTTATTCTCGTGAAAATAACATGTCTTTGAAAAATTATAACATGATATCACGTAATTATGACGTGTATAATTTCTTTTATAAACATTTACATTTTTGGTATTTTTGAAAAAAATATAATAATAACTAATAACTAATACTCTTACGTTAATTATTAAAGTAAATTTTCCTTATAAAAATTATTTTTTCAATATTTATGAAATATGATAATGACTAATTATTTATTTATGTTTCTGAAATTAGGTATATATATATATATATATATATATATTAAAATTATTTGTAAGTGTGTCTTACAAATATAAAACTAAAACAATACTAATCAAATAACTTTTTGTTGATATTTAATTAATTAAAATTTTATTGTTGTCCAAAAAATATTTCAATTTACCAGTTTATTAAGTAAATTAACAAAATTGATTTTTACAATTTTAACTAAAATAAAAATGGACAGACAATAAGGAAAATTGCATTTTAAATTCAAAAGTGATAAAAGCTAATATTTTAAAAGAGCGAATAGGGATACATGGTAGAGAAAAAGAGCTTACATAGCTAATTTGGCAATTTTTTTAAGAAAGTTTGAACGCGTGGGGCTTTACTTCCACCATCTGTCTGAATGTCATTTCCATTTTTACAACTTTTGAGAAGTTACATTCAGTGTTCAAAAAAAAAAAAAAAAGAGAAGTTACATTCAAAGCAATTCATTGTCCTACTGCATCTGATTCAGGCCGTAAAGAAAGTAGACAGATAACATATCAATACATTCATCATACGGTTTCATGCTTCATACAAAATCCAACTAAAAATTAACAAACTACATAATCCACTAACTGATGAAACACCAACACAATAACACATCAGTACAACGTTCGTTAGCTCTTGTTCTTTTCTTTTTACTAACTAAAAATCATCACCAAACACCACTCAAACCTCCACAAGAAGAATGAATAAATATTTTCTTTTTCTTTTCCTAGGAATCGAAACGGTTTGGTTCCTGTCAGGATAATATAAACACTAAGTCTATCCCTAGTGAGTGATCTGTTCCGTCTGTTTCTTGCTTCCGTCTCGCCAGCACAAGCTATATACACCGGCACTTCTCAAACCATTCAGAGCTTCTTAACTTTGTAAAGTTAATAAATGGTTTTTTTAAGGGGTGGTCTTTCACTCACCCGATTGTTGCTTCTGATCTACAGGTTTAACTTGAACTGCAGAGGGAACCGCGTGAACATACGGAAGCCCGAACCCCGGAGGCCCTAGCTGATGTTGCTGCGTCTTCCCTCCTTTTATGTTATTGCCTCCTGCTGCAACCATGGCTTTTGCTGGATCTGACGTGGCAGTAACGGATCCCGTGGTGCTAACAGCTGGAGGACACGCTGCAGAACCTGGTTGTTGCTGATGTCTTTGAATGTAATAACCACCAGAAGGAGACATAGTGATCTGCTGCTGTTGAGATTGCATATATGGCTTAGAAAAGAATAGCTGCGCTTGCTGCTGCTGCAACCCATGCTTTGGCAACTGTTGTTGTTGTTGGGACTTGGATCCAGAGCTCGTGGTGGGGTTTCCAAGAACTGAAAGACCATTACTCCTTCCAGCTATGGACGCAGGCTGCAAGTTCTTGGACGGCTGAGATGATGAGTGAGTAGTAGAGGAAGCTTGTCCAGCTTTGTTCACCGCTGAAGAAGCCGGAGCAGTTGTTCTTGGGCTCCCGCCGGTGTTTTTGGAGACCGAAGACGTAGAAGGTGACCCAACTAACATGGGAGAAGACGGAGCCTGATTGTTGGTACCTCCTTGCACCTGCTGCAGTGGTGAACCAGAAGAAGCTGTATGTTTTGAACTTGCTGCAAAAGATATCTGCGACTGCTGCGGGCGGCTTTGCTGTTTATGCGATACGTTTCTCGGGGCAGACGAAGGAGCAACAGATGATGATGGTGAAAGTACGGAAGGAGACTGAGGTTGGGAAGTGTTTGTCGTCCTGGGCGAGTTGTTTTTCCACTGAGGAGACTGCACCTGACTGCTGCTAAGGTTTTGAGGAAACCCTGAACTGGCATTTGGGAATTTAGCGGTGGTTCCCGCTGGTGATACGGTGATATTGTGATCAGCAGCAAAACCACTCCCATTACTCGCCACAGGCCCTTTGGTTCTAGCAGAAGAAGCAGCGACCGAAGTTGCATACCGTTGCTGCTTCTGGAGATACATATAAGGTTCCTGAGATTGACTACGTTGCATATGCTGCTGCTGCAGGTGCTGATTCTGCTGTTGCATATGCTGCTGCATCATCTTCTGTTGCAGATGTTGATGAGACGTCGGCATAGAACTGGAGCTCTGTGGCTGAGCAGAACCAAGGTTGAGCAAACGGGATGTATCGACGATGCTACCACTCGGAACAGCAGAAACAGATGCATCACCCAACTCGTGTTTGCTAGAGAAAGCAATAGACTGTCCACCATTCACACCACTCGTTTTCCCTGAAGCTCCTCCTTCTGTTTTTCTTTGTTCTTCCATCCTCTTAGCAGTAGCGTTAGAGCCGGATTTTCCTTCTAAAGGAGCACTGTAGTTCATTTTCTGCTGCGTCGCCTGAGTAGTAACATTCGCTGCCATCATTTGATAGCCTTGCCTTGCTGCTTCCGGAATACTCTGGAACGTGGTTGATGGCATGTTCAGGGAAGGAGCGCTATTAGCTCCATTGAACGTAGCGAAGGTCATAGCATAGCCCTGGGGCTGAAACGATTCCGCACCAGCCTTTGAAACCTGCTGTTGTGACTTCTTTTCACCATGATTGCTGGAAGATACGACCACTCCACCACTTGGGGGTGCTGAACTCATCAAACCAAAGTTAGTTGGTTGCATCTGCATACCATAGTTTTGGCCATGGGGAAGATTGGAACGAGAACCCCGGCCATCAGCGGTTGATGGGGTATCTTCTCCTACAACGTCGCTATGTTGAGTCGCATTCTCTCTCGGTTGCTGCCTTTGCTGGAAACTCAAAGACTGAGATTGGACTTTATGAGTTGGATATCCTTGAGAGCTCCCGTGAGGTCTCAGCTGTTGGTTCTGCAGATGTTTTTGTGCTGCTGAGGAACCAGAGGAGACACTTCCATTCTGGTTGCTTGGAGCATGGCTCTGGAGCATTTGACCAGCTTGCTGCTGCTTCTGTGGCTGAGAAAAAGGAGGCTGGATCATTTGGGAGGAGGAATAGAACGAACCATTAAAAAATGGTATTGGCTGCTGCCCAGGAGCTCCTCTATAAGCAGGTGGTGCACCAACATGTGCTGGGACTGGAAATGGATAGCCATTGTTCTGCAAGATGGCCATGTATTGCGTTTCATTCCCCGGCATGGCTGGATAACTGAAGCTCATTGTTGGTGCAGAACCATTCATTGAGGTTGCATTAGCTGTCGCACCAGAAGATGTGTTGCAACTATTCGGAGGTCTGACAGATACGGCAGCTATTGCAGCAGCTCCATGAGGCTGTTGGCCCACGGGGAAAATGAATGTAGGACCATGCTACAATAAAAGAAACAAAAGAAAACACAATCAGCTTTGTAAGAAAGACCACAAAAACCTAATATGACAAAAAAACAAACTAACCATGATGTTATTAGTTGCACCGGGAGGCAGAGCTTGTTGGAGCAGTATTTGATTTCTCTGACTTGTATCCGAGCTTTTAGAAGTAGATTGGGAGTTTTCATCTGGAATTGGGTTGGAACTTCTTCCTAAAACAGTCCCCTGTAGTTCTGTGGGAGGCATGAGACTGAGATTGCAGGCCTTGGTCCCATACAACGGAGCTGAGCCAATTGCTGCAGGCCAGAAAGGATTCATCTTGGTGAATTGCTGATGTGATTGAATGTTTCGAGCGATGTAGCAGTGTGTTGCACATCTCTTAGGCCTCGGTTGGTTAAAAAGTAGAGGAGGAGGAGGCTGCAGGAGAGATCGAAGTGTTTATAAATCAGTAAAGAAAGGAAGAGAGGATTCTTTAAATTAGATCAGGAAGCGATCAAAATTACCTGCATGGCCGCAGATGATAAGGAGCTAGTATCCGTAGGGACAACTCCTTGTGTAGACGGCATATATCTGTTTATTTAACCGCAGAGTTAAAAATTGAAAAAAAATGAGAGACTTTACGAAGTTTCATTTGATAAAAATTACAAAAACGTATACCCCATTGTAGGAAGAGCTCCAGGCCAGCCAGGCATCGACATATGTAGAGGCAATGAGTTAACTTGAGCTGGAAATTTCAGGAAAAAAACAAAATTAAGGAAACCAAAACTTGCGCAAGAGTAAAGACAAGAACTCAAGAAAGATGAAAAAGCTTACTTACCAGTTTTATCTGGAACAGAATGTTGTTGTTGCGGTGGTGGCGGCTGTTTCTGAACATGATGATTGTTCGTTGTTATACCCGTTTGATCAGATTTATCCAAGTCGAGTTTAAGTTCACAGTTCCCCTCTGACTTATGAGGTTGTTCGGCTTCAGACACTGATCTAGGTCTCTTCTTCTTCTCCTCAGACTCAAGAATCGTCGCCTTATCTCCATCTTCCTTTAGAAGTGGCTTAGCTTCCTGCTTCATCATGCATTAACACATGAGAGAATTTAAAAAGTGGCAAAAGGGAACAGGATAAGAAAAGAGAGCCAAAAAGAAAAGAAAGTAATGATGGATGACACAATATTACCAAACACACAAAAGTAGGACCCACTCACCGTTTCCACCACTTCCGTGACTTTAGGTTCCGCTTCTGCTGCCACACATTCTATCTCACCGACTCTCTCCGATGACAATCTTACCGGCGGTGGCGCCTAAACCGGTTTTAAAAAAATTAATATAATATTTTTTAAAATAAAAGTAAGATAATGTTTTTAAAACTGGAGCAAAATAAAATAAAATAAAGATAATAATTTTAAAATGGAGGAAAAAAAACCTTACAATTACAAGAAAAAGAAAAAGCTGAAACTTACCATCAGATCTATCTCAAACTTCTCCTTCTCCGGCGAGCTTCTGCATGATAACAAAGAAAGAATTTAAGGTTTAAAAAAGTACCAAAAAGATGTATAGATTGCGAGTGCTTACTGTTTAGCTCCATCACCATCAGATCTAACTCCTGAAGAAGAACAAGATTCCACTTTCGGCGGCAATACAGTCTCCTCTTTTGACGACAGATTATTATCTACTTTCTTCTCGGCTGATCTCGAATCTAATGCGGCGTTGCTTTCTCTGAGCTGTGGATTGGGCGAATCCAACACCGAGCTGGATCCTGATCTCTTTATTAGCTCATCCCCTAACGGAACTTGACTTTTCAATGGAGGTTCGGCCTCGGGCTTAATGGCGCGTGATGATGGTAAGCTTGAACTGTTCTCGTCGTTATCGTACTTGACATGCCTCGGCTTTTTTCTCTTAGGAGCTGAGACCAAAGCAAAGATGAAATGACCAAATGAGCAGAAAAAAAAGAAGAGAGGAGATGGTAGTGAAAGAAGGAGAGGAGTTTACTTGAAGTCTGAGAATTGGAGATGGGGGAAGATTTGATATCATCTACAGTAGTTTTGGCACCACCTGCTTCCTCTTCTTCTTCTTGTTTAGATGTTGGCGGCATCCTCATCATACCGTACAACACCTCAGCGATCTCAATCTCAATCTCGTCTTGAACAGCCACCGGAGATGATGATGATGATGATAACTTCTTCGGCGGGAGCGGCTTCTGTTTTGTCTTCAAATCAGAAGCAAACTTTCTTTTAGTATTGGATGAAGATGGAGAAGTAGGAGCTGGAGGTGGTGGTGACGGAGACGCTAAGACTCTAGCTGGAGACGTCGTCCTGTGGTCACCGTTAGTAGTAGCATTAGACGCCCATGACTCATGCGGTCTCTTTGTACAAGCTGTGTGTCAAGAGAAGAAGACCAAAGAAGAGAAGATTAAGATTTCATTTCACCAAATGACAAAAGAGATTAAGATTCGGCTGAGAGAGATGTGGTAGGTTTCCACCTCTCTACCTGACCGTGCTTTCCTAGGAACCGCTACGCCTATCATCTCATCCGCCGCCTTCCACGACGGCGCCGCCGCCGGAGACGGTGGCGATCTGAAACTTTTCGTCGTCGGCGGAAAGTGTTTCCTCTGGTGGTTGTTTGAAAGAGACGATGAGAATATATTATTCGCCGGAGGAAGCGTCGTCTTCGCCGTGGCTCCGCCGTCGTCGTATTCTTCATCGTCGTTGACACTCTCTTCCGAGCTGTCGTCGTCGTCGTCTAAATTACCGTGAGCCATTATCAAACGTTGTTCGCCTCTTCTCCTTTTGCTCCGGCTATGTAACCGATCTCTCTCCCTGTGTTCACGTTCCCGATCTCGTTCCTTCTTCGTACGATCTCTCAGCCTCGCCGCCTCCGGTAACTCCACCGGACCTTCATCCTCTGTAAACAATCCATCAGAATCAAAACGGTGTCTCTCAGATCCGAAGAAAAAACAAATAAATAAAAAACCTGGAGAGTCTCTGAAGCTTCCGGCTCTATGTCTCCGCCGTGACAAGCCGTTTCCGACAGCAGACATGGGTACTCTTCTACCTTCTCTGTTTCTATCCATCTCTCTCTCTATCTTTTTCTCTCTCTCTCTACTTGCTTCCCATTATCTCATCCTTTATTATTTGTGTGCTCCTCTTATTAAAAGAAGTAAGCGAATAAATCCACGGCTCATATCTCCTTCCGTGTTACTTTCTCGTTATCTTCACCGTCGCTCTGTACGCATCCAACGGTAGAGCTTCGCTTTATGCCAGCGTGACAAAATCCTGGCCCTCCGTAATAAAGATCTCACATCATTAACCGATATTTCCTCTTTTATTGTTTTTCTTACCACCGAAATATTATTTTAGTAGTCAGCATCCGATGTGGTACCCACCCAAAATGAGTATTATAATAAATAATTATTTTATATTTTATAATGTTTTGTTTACGTTTATTTTCGGAAATCGGGTATTTAATAATATGAGTTCCGAGTCCGATTCATGTGAAAATATTGTTCCGACTGTTACCAATTTATTAGACATTAAGCTGCCACGTGTCAAGAGTTTGACATCACATGCTTCCTTGTATGTTATTGCTGCCAATTTTTTATTGACTTTATTGTGTCAACAATTAGACAATGAAATGAATCAAGAAATATACCGAGAGTCTTAAAAAAAAAGATGAGATTAGTACTAAAAGCAAAATTAATTCGATTAATGTTTGTTTAGAAGGCTTCTGTGGTAGTGTACTATATTGTCCACTAATGCCGATGACTCGTGTGGAAAAGAAAACAAAATACTGACATATGCACGCACAAAGGTGAAAATTTTATTCAAAATATGTCCTGAGAAGATGTATCACCGGCTATTACCGGTAGACTAAGACCTTGGTAAAAGCAAATTTTACCATCGAGTCACTGACCACCAACAGACACTGATCCAACCGGTAAAAATAGTCATATCAGGTTCTTCTCCCTTTCTTGCCCTTATTAGTAACAAATTAAATGGCTCATAGTATTTTAACGAAAGTCCTAAACATTTATTGGCGCTGCAGTAATTAATTGACTTTCCTCCAATTATATAAATTTAACAGACTACTTTAAATTCTTAGAATCTGATGTCAAAAAAAATTCTTAGAATCTGATCATCAAAGAAAAAAGTTCAAATAAGTTATACTAACGTATATCTCTTTTTGTGAAAATATATATCTCTCAGTTAAAATATATATAAATATCAGTTAACTACTTACAATCTTAGTTATAATATCTTCGAATCATAAATCAAAATAGTTGAGAAACATATCAGCCATATATTTGATCATTCCAAGTTTAGATGGAAAAAGGTAGTCAAAATGACATAACTGCAAGTATCTCTAAAGAATTAACTATATGGTCACATATGATTATTTCTAAAATAAAAATTGTTATAATAGTCACTAGATTTGTTTTTTATTATGTCAGAAAAATGATAAACTTGTTAACTAAATCAGTAGGTCCACATAAATCTAACAAGTATACTTCAACCCATTAATGAGAATGGACGGCTGAGATGATTCCTTGTCAGTGCAAAATGGTCACCCAGTCGTTAGATTTTTTCTATTTTGTGTTGTTTTAATATTTTGGCAATCTGACTTGGCAGAATGCGTCATCAAGGAAAAAAAAGACGTTGAGTTGGCACTTGGCACCCAACCGGTTGATCTGATCCGTTCGTTGGAGAAACACTCAACGGTTAAGATGAGAAGAGATAGAAATGCATGTGGGGACTTTCTTCACTCAAGTCACGGTCACGGAACTTCCTAGAATTATAGGGCCCGTAGTTAGCTGCCAATGTTGAACTGCATGCTCCTTCCTTTTTTATCAATTTTTCTTTCTCTGCTACTTTCAGTTTTGTTTTGTTTACTGATCTAATACTATTGTTCATGTTAAATTTTTTGTCTATTTATATTTAAAAATAAATGCTTAATTATAAGCTTTACAAATAAATAAAACAACTCTGGATTTTAGATCTTGTATATATTAAAAATATCAAATACTAATGATTTCGTAATTTACCATACTGAATTATTTGGTGGATCTGACCAAAAAATATCGGTGGACTAATTTAGCTTTTCCATTGTTTATATTTTGACATTTTCTCCTTTTTGACATTTTCCCCCAGAAAGATATAAAATACAGTAAGATCGTTCATGGGGATAAAAAGGAGACTAAATGACAGAAAAAGTTTAATTTTAATTAGACAATCCAATAACGCATTTTAAAATTACAATATTATCTATATTTTTAAAATTTACCACTATTTTAAAAAGCTAAATTGAATGTGTCGCCTATTAGAGTCCACGTAAAATATTATATTTTGTAATAAAAACACCACCAAGTTTTTGGTCAATGGTTAGGATTAATGCTTGTAACTAATAACAGTGTAATGACTAGACTAAAGCAGTAGGTTTAGTCGTTTGCTCTCGAATAATCCCCTTTTTATCTCTTTAAAATCTTTCAGAAGAAGAGGTTTCGCCGTTTTTTATTCTCATCACCAATTCTTCCAGTGTGCATCTCGACGGTTCAGACTTTATATTCCGGAAAGCAGTGGTTTTCTCAACACTCTTCGCCGGTTCTTGACTCCGGGAAGAAGTAATTTCTCTACATCTTCTTCGCCGGCTTTTCACAGGGGTTTTTCCCGATTGCGATCGTTTATCAATCTAGGAGGTTCAATTGGATTGACGTCAGTTGAATTTCTGATAAGATGAGAACGATTTCTTTTGTCTCGCTAGAAGCTTTTCTTTGCGGAGGAGATCTCGACTTGTTCAGATTGATGATATCCGGCGAAGGTTTTCAAGCGGTGACAAGGTCAGAGATGGGTGAGTCGTGAATAGCGAGTGGTGTTTTCCGGTGGTTTGGGATGAGATCTCGGGACAAACCCGATGAAGCTCTTCCTTTGAATAGATGACACGCGGAAAGATGGTGGCGAAGGCAGTTGAGCCGTGAGTTCCGGCGAAACCAAAGGCGGTTTTCGTTTTCCGGCAGTGCCTAGGTGGTTGGGTCACGATGTTGTAACCGATTGACGCGTGGTAAGAATCGTGGGCGTCGATGCGTTCTAGGGAGGACGCATAGCAATGGAGCCGCGTTATCTGAGCGGTTTGTTTACGTGGGTTGGGCTTAAAACCCATTTTGTTTTTCCATAATAGGTCTGTTTGTTGGGCTTTCGTTGTAATACTGTAATAGTCCCTTTAATAAATTTACTAGACGGAAAAAAGACTAAAGCAGTAGATTCACATAATTTTACAGTTACGCGTTTAAAAGCGCGTGAATAACAAATTCGGCATGTATTTGGGATCAGATTCTCTTGATTAATATAAACACGAAACGTGGAATATTGCTTTCTATTATATCCGTCGGCTTGGATCTTGTTTTTGTCGATACTCTTTCTAGTCGCTTAAATATCTCTCTGTAGTTATAGAACAATCAAAAACATAGTTAAAAGAAGAGAATGCTAACCTCACGGCCGTTCCTGGTATGCATAACAAAGTCTTTTTCTGACGTGGTAGTTTAACTATGGTAAAATTACGTTATCTCGTGGATGAGCGGTCTCGTAAATCTCTTTATGTTTGAATATATTAAAATAATAATAAAGCACAGAGAATGCCACGTTGGAATATTGGGTGCTGCCAAATAAGTTTGTCGGTTTTTCGATGATTTCACTTTGTTATTCAGAAAAAAATGATTTTGCTTTAAAATCATGAACATAATATAAATAAATAAGGAACCATAAAAAGATAAAATCATCAATGAAAAAATGAAAATATCAGATAGAAAACTTACTATTACTAATATTGACAAGTTTATACGTGTTGACTTTTACAGTTATTGCCTTTTTGCCAACGTTGTATCTATTTGATCGTTCGTTTAACCCTAGCCGTCAGGGGAAGATTTCTCAATCAGACCATTAAACATTACGTAAAGCGATTATTTTCTTACGTTTTCATTTAAAATGGTTTAATGTAAAAAGCATATTCAAAGTTTTGGTATATCGTATATTTTACTGTATTTGTCGTATGTGAAGGTACAGATATATCATATATGTAAAACAACATCCCTTCATCAAGGCACTAAAGCATATCCAAAGAGCTCTTTGTATTTAAATATTACCATATACTTAAACTATATAGTATTGGTAACTATAATATTAGCAGCATATCATATTGATAAAGGATTAGAGGCATTTAAAAACAATATACAACAAACATGGCACCATGACTATATTCTTTTTATATAATAATCATATCATTCAGATCTGGAATACACATTGCCACACATAATAATACTTTATACTATGAGACTAGATTAATCTTTGAAGTATTAAAACATACTTTATATTAGAAACAGCTGATAGATAGAGGCTACGCAACTGATTAAGACGTCTTTATAAATTGTTATTCGTATAATTGGAGAGCTAGATAAAGAAAAGACAAAATATTAAAAATATTTTATGCCAACATTTGATGTTGGATATAGTAAATTATATGTATTTGAATAATTGATGATGAAAGAGGTATGTGGAAGTCCTTTAGCTTTTCTCTGCCATTTTGCGATGAAGAAAACAAACAGTAAAGGTTATTGGCTATCTTGATTGCTATTATTGACGTAAACTCGCCAATCGAAAAGAACTGCGTGATAGGTGCTCTTGTTCTAGTGGACACATCAATATATAATTAATTTGGTGGCATTAGAGAAAAAGACTGTGATAAGTTTGAAAGAAAGTGGTTAAGTACACATAATCACACAAATACGATATTGTTTGATAAATTTCTGTATTATAGTTGACAGTTTTTGTCTTTAATTATTATTTGATAAGACTATAATTGAGAGGTTTTGGGGGGTCCGGGAAAAAAACAAAGATGTATAAAACATTCGTTAGATGTTCCTATATACTTAGCATTCTTAGATGTTCCTAGCTAGTTTACAGGAAAAACACACATAACGTCTTCTTTTCTATGGAAATGAAGTGAAATTGTGTATTTTAGGATGCATGTCAGATATAAGAAAGCTGTTGTTGAAGACGATGGTGAAGATGATGAACAACATGGCCGCGTCAGCTCAGTGCTTGAACTAAATGATTGTTTCTTTGGAGACATTCATAACTGTATGCAATTTCTAGGATATTACATCTTTCAAAGATTAAATTTGTCGCTGATGAGTACATAACTATTGTTGGCATGCATGTGGAGGGAGACATGAAAGTGTGAAAATATAATCCATCATATAACGTTACAAACGAATAAACTAAATCCCAGGTCCTGCAATAATATAATTTTCAAGTGAAAAAAAAAGAGCAGAATATTTGTAGCAAATATAACATTCAAAGAAGTCGATTCCAATGTATGGCTCTAGTAGAGGTGGTCTTATACACAAATGAACGAAGAGGCCATATACTCTTTTCAATTTTCTTTAGAACAAAGTTTTAAACTTGAGAAAACAAACTCTTATTCAACGGGATATAGCTAAGCTCAATGGTATCCAACTGGAGCTGGGGCTTCCTTTAACTCACGACCTTGGTAGTGAATATCCTGCAAGTAGACAATGTTCAACATCATCAGTCACATAACATATAACGTTTCAAAAAAAACAAAGAAGAGAAAAACACCACACTTACAGATGCAAAATGGTTAACATCACGGTGATGTGCCTCGTCGGCACGGACCACCATGACAACGTCACGAAGGGTTGCATCAGCAGGGAGCCTCCAGTAATCAATAGCAATAGCCGGAGCAGGGACGTTGTCAATGTTACCTTTGTCAAGCTCCTTGAGGAACTCAGTGTACGAATGGATTGCTTCTTCCTCAAGGTAACCAACCATACGGTGAGCAAACTTGGGAGAGATTAGGTATCCGAGGAAATAGGCGTTGAAGAAGACTCCTTGGACAGTGATGACAAGAGCTCTCTCGTACCATTTGGGTTTAGCGACTTCCATGAAAGTCATGAGATGCATCCTCTCGTTCTCCGCTTCCTCGAGAAGGGCTTTGATCCATCCACCGCTTTGCTCAAAGCGTCTGAGAGATTTAAAGTGGAGTAACATTCCTCCGACCATTCCGGGCACTGCTGCTACAGTTTCGAGCATCATAGCTCGGCATCCGTATCGCCTCTGCGTTAATGGATGCAAAAGTCAATGCAACAATTCATAGTGGATTAAATCATTTGAACTGAGAGCTCCAACACATTTGAAGGAACAAGTGGGCATGACACGTATACGGTGTGTGATTTATTGGTGGAGTAAGTAACATCGGAGTAGGAAAAAATAAGTATTAACTCTCATTTATTCTAATTTTCACCAAAGGCCATGAAAAATAGAAGTAATTACTCCGTTTTATTCTTCTTCTTTTTTCTTTTATGGTTTGACGTAAAACTTTATTTTTCTATTTGAAGAAAAAAAAGAAAAACATAAAATATTTATATTTAATTTTACTGAAGAAACGTACTCAACAGAAATGTTAGAGATCCAAATACTATGTATGGTCTGATTTTTTAATTTAAAATTATAAAATATAATAAAATTATACTAACCATTTAATAGGTAAGATACCCACTAGAGGGATCATGACAACGCTAAACTCTTGTTAATATAATATTCAAGCACTCTAATTGGGCGCACTAACAGAGTGCACAATAATATAATACTAACGAAATCTTTCAAAAGAGAAATGAAATATTGATAGTTGCAATAAAGAAAATTAAAATAAATTCGAATTTATACGCAATCAATGACGACATGAGATATGAATGTTTTCCATTACGGAAGATCGGAGATGTACCTGGAAGAAGAGATCGGTCGGCCAGCGAAGAGATTTGACAGTCCAATAAGCTAATCTGTCAAGAAACGTCGTTGGAACATGATGCTTCGACAGATCTATCGTCAAGTCAGCTTTATACGTCTCCCACGGCTGCCAATAATCCCAAACAAATCTCAAATCATTAAATAGTAATTCATCAAAAGAGTAACGTTTCTAACATATGTGTAAAAACATACCCTGAAACAGTTCCACTTCCATTCAGTACCGTCTTCTTTGGTGATCTTACTCGGTTCAACACCCCAATAGCTAGCGATACCCTTGTTACCTCCGGTGGATGATTCGTCGTCCTCTGTTTTCTTCGGACTCGGAGTTTTCTCTCCTGAACTAGCCGTGCTAGCAAATCGCACGCCTCCAGGTCCGCTCCAGATCCAAGTGTTCATGCTAGCGGCTGGTTTGAGAAGATGGCTTGTTGTCTCGTGAGACATGGAACGGATCGTGCTCGTAGTGGCGGTTGAGAACAGCCGTGGTCGAGCAGATTTTAACAGCAACGAGGCCACCTTGGCTCCACCGCGTCTCATCATCGTTATGCAGATCGGAAACAGTGTAGTCGAAAGAATCAAGCAATCCAAGAATATAGGAATGTTGTAGGAGAAACTTTTTTTTTTTTTTTGCTTTGCTGTCTTATCAGACCCTGTGATGACGAGGGTCTCTAAAAAGGCTGTACTGTTCTTTGGGGGCATATATGTAAATTGATAAAAGGTGTATATTTTTCTTGGAGACCAAGAAGTCTGCGTGGTGGCCAAGAGCACAACTCATCGATTCAATTTTATGTAGTCGTGTGGGCTTGTTTTATCATTTTCTTCTCAATCCTAAACTCTTTTATTCTTTTTCTATCCAAAGAAACATTTTTGGCATTTAAAATAAAATTATGTGAAAACAAATTGGAATATGATCTATCTTCCTTTTTGACTAGGTGATATGTTTTTAATTTCAGGGAAGTAATTGTGGAGAAATTTTCTCCGATGATCTTAATTTTTTTATTCTATCGAAAATATAGTTTAGAAGGATCAAAAATGACCAAAATTTCATTAGAAAAGGTAAATAGTCAGACAGAGCAAACTGCATTAACTATTCATAACTCCAATCGACCAGATCATCATTTTAGACCATATTAAGTTTTTAAAAAAATGTTTTTAGCTTTGTCGTAGTCATTTAGACATTTCTTCATTATCGACAAAAAAAAAGAGTAGCCATTTCTCGGTTTTAACACTGACTGTCCATATTAAAAAGTGATTTTTCTAAGTAATATACCAAACGGTTCAAAAAATTCAAAGTTTCTGGAGGTTTTCTAGTTGACAAAGTTAGCAGCGTCTCTTTCAATTGGAAGGTGTCCTCTCAGTGGAGGAGGTGGACTTTTTATGCGGTGGTGCGGGGTGGCCATTCGTAATGCAAAGGTTCCTGCTAGATCGACAAGGTCGTGGACTCGTAACTAACTGTTTGCTTCTTCTTGTGCATTTATGGTATCCCGAGTCTCCCGCGTGTTTAGGCCCATATGGGTACAAACAGGCCAAATTGGGCCTTGGTATTATTAACAGTTCCAAGATAAAGTTCACAGATGAAAAACATAAATTTCGTATAAGGGTGGGGGCTTCTTCTTATATTACTATAGAAACCCTTTTTTACTTGAAAGGAAAGCTCTTTGAAACGCCGCTCCGTCTTCTTCGTCGTTCTGTGCTTCCCATCTCTTCTTCTCTCTTTACCCTCTATAAACGTAAGCTTCTCTCTTCACGATAGCTCACCTGTGACTCGATCTCAAAGTAAAGAGATTTATAAAACCCTCCCACCAGTTCTTCAACAATTGACTGAGATTTTTTTTTGTATTTCTGCAGATTTAATCGAGATATGGGTCTAACGGAAGAAGAAATCAAAAGACTTTACAGGATCCAGAAGACGTTGATGCAGATGCTCAAGGACCGTGGCTACTTCATCGCCGACTCTGAGATCACCATGAGCTTATCGCAGTTCGTTAGGAAGTACGGAGACAACATGAAAAGAGAAGATCTTGTTACTCTCAAAGCTAAGCGAAACGACAGCAGTGACCAGGTTTGACTCTCTTAACTGTTTCTCTATTGTTATTACAGAAAAGGTGGAAGCTTTATTACTTTTAGGGGATAAGATAGATAAATGTCGTCTCTTTTATTCATGAAGCTGTGGAGATGGTTTTTTTTGTGTGTTTGATTTGTGGTTTCTCCTGTTTGTAGCTCTATATCTTCTTCCCTGATGAGGCGAAAGTTGGGGTTAAGACGATGAAGGTGTACACAAACAGGATGAAGTCAGAGAATGTTTACAGAGCTATCTTGGTGGTGCAGCAGAACTTGACTCCTTTTGCTCGAACTTGCATCAGTGAGATCTCTTCTAAGTTTCATTTGGAAGTCTTCCAGGTACTAAACACACACTTTCTTTGAATTCTTCTGTCTGGTGATGTGTATTCAACATCATCACAATCATCAAACCATGTTGTGGTGTGGTGTGGTGTGGTGTAGGAGGCGGAAATGCTAGTGAACATTAAAGAACATGTTCTTGTTCCGGAGCACCAAGTTCTAACCACTGAGGAGAAGAAAACTCTTCTTGAGAGATACACTGTCAAGGAGACACAGGTTAGTGTAGTCATTCTTCTTGGTGATGAGGGGAGGGAGCTTTTAGTTTTTTTTTTTGTGTAATTTTTAAAGTTTGGAACATGTTTTGTTGTTAGCTTCCAAGGATCCAAGTGACTGATCCAATCGCAAGATACTTTGGGCTAAAACGTGGACAAGTTGTGAAGATCATACGTCCGAGTGAAACTGCTGGGCGTTATGTTACCTACCGTTATGTTGTATAAGCAAAAAAGCTTTTGTTGTGCGACTGGAAACGCTTAGAGTTGTTGAGTACCAAAATTGTTGACAATGTTGTTTGTTAAATGTACGAATTAAAAAAACCTTACAACGACATTTTACTATCACTCTATAATGGGCAAGATGGCTTTGCAAAGGTCTCGTGAGCACTGAGATGATTTCATGTGTAGGGTTTAATACACTTGTTAAGAAATAGCTTATGGGTAATCAAACAACCGTCCACAAAAAGTATCATCTAAGCATAAAAATCCTTCTAGAGTAAACAATGGGATTATTTTTGTTTACTACTCTATTCTAGAAAAAAATACAGTTATCTTGTTCCATATTTTACTGCAAAGTGGAGTTTAGAATAAAAAATGTTTTAATCTCACTTCTAGAGTAAACAACGGGATCATTTTTTGTTCATTACTCTATTTCTAGAGAAAATGGTAACTAATGCACGCTATAACATTGTGTCACTGAGTGAGTTTGGTTCTTCAAATCTTTTCTTTTAGCACTTTTTTGGTTCTGATTTGCATCAAATCTTATATTGTCTCAAATCATTGGCAATTTTAAACAGCTAAAACATCTTTGATTACCTATTTCATGATGAATCCCATACAACGAATTAAATGGCCTAATAAATTTGCATAAAACTGGAAGTATATTCACCCACTGAAACTCAATACAGAACCCATATCTTTGTTGAGGTATTTGTTCACTTCTTTCTTGAATCAGTAAGATTCGATATTATTGCAGGATCGGCCAAGTAAACTAGTTTAAAACGACCGCTTAAGTCTCATGTGGAGCCACTGATGTTCCCTAACACAGGAGCCATGTCCAAACGGGTCTTGCAATGGAACTGGAGTTCGTACTGAGCTCCGAGGATACGGTAACGCTTCAACCAAAACAGCTTATTGCTCAGCTCGTGACTCTGAGCTTTGATAACGAGAAACCTTTTCTTGAACCTCATCTCGAACTGCTCCCTCGACTTCTTGTCACGTGAGGGGAACGTAGCACCGTGTACAAGGTCCTCGTGTCGGGCATCGCAGCGTAGCGAGCGTGGGGAGGAAGACACCAAGCTTGCTTCTCCGGGTTGTCGAATGATCGGATCGCTATGCAGATCCTCGTTCCTTTGATCTTTGACGTGGTGCTCTCTTTCTTCTACTCCCCAAAAAATCACAAACACACAGCACTTCTCAATGATTTGATTTGAACGACACCGTTTTAAGAGATTGAATGAGCATAATAAAAGCATATACCTTATTAGCTGGGAGAATCATCGACGGCTCAGCTTTGAATCGGGAGATGAGGTTGGAGGAGAGAGTAGATCCATTTCCGACTAGGTTACAGTCCACGGAGGCTACGGTGGCGGCTGAAGAGAAATGATCAAAAAGGCTTGAATCAAAGGAGGTTAGCGCGGCGGAGAGAGTTTGCCTCGACGGCAATGAAGATCTGCGGAGTCCTCCGGTAATCATTTCAGATGAAGACGATAAGTGAGGACTGAGGACTGAGAGATAGAAGGAAACCAATAGGGTTTCAGACAAGAACTAAGCTCAAAAGAAACAGAGAGAAACTGTGACGGCAGGACTGTGACGAGTGTACGTACGCTTTTCACCAGCACACGCGGCACGTGTGATAAGTTTTTTTTTTGTGTGCAGAGGACATGTGTGATAAGTTAACCTTGAGAAACTGTACCCAAGAGTAGTATAATAACACTTTTTACACTAGAGATTTAAGCTTTCAAAAGCCTAAAAATCATATGTTAATAATTATGCAGATTAGTGAATAAAAAGTTATATGAGAATTTGATTTTGGTATAAATTCCAATCTTTCAACAAAAAATCTTACTAGTTGGTTATCAAGTTAGCCAAATTTCCTGGTTACCTAATTATCGATATAATATTTGTTAAATTGTAATAGAATAATAAATCAAAGTAAAAAAGGTTTAGAAATTTCTTTTTTCTCAGTAAAAGATGCAAAATGTATAAATTTACATATTCTACTAGATCAGCACAGAGAGCCAAGAATAATGATACATAAGAGAGAACACTCAAAAAGACAGAGAACATGCAAAGCCTACACCAATGATTTCTAGTGTTCTGAGTATTGATCTAGCAAACGTATCAATCCCCTGGAGCTTCTTGTACTCTCTGGTGGGTGTCGTCTCAGAAGGTAGATAACAAGTTTTGAGCATCTTCTTCCTTACTCTATTTTTACTCTCTGTTTCACTTGTGTAAGCTTCTGGTACTCGGCTTCTTTGTGAAAGATTCAATCAAGCGGAACATCCAACGATCTAGCATTCCTGTTCAAGAAGAAGACCATGACATAAACTGTATTAGGCAAAAGATTATTGAAAGACGAGTCCAAAGATTAGATTAGATAGAGATGGGAATGATGAACCTGTCAAAGCAAAGGTACCCCCTAATACAGCGCAAAGCCGGGTGATCAAGTGGAGAAAACTACGGCGTTCTTCCTTGATTGTCACAGTGATCGGTGAAAGATCATATAAGAAGTAGACAGCTGCAAATGAAGAAAGAAGATGCCAATCAAACAAGAGAAATAAAGAAGACTGGAAAATGAAGCTTGATCGATGACTAACCTGGCCATGTCCTGTCGAATTCGTTCATTGGTGTGTAATATTCAGTAACAGAGTACTGATTTGTGGACAGAACTTCTTTTGAAAGATATCTATATTCCGTCGGAACAATCTGCGCTCCATACAAAAGGGACAAATAAATGAAGCATGTTTCATATAATACTGCTTAGCAGAGAGGGACATGAGTAAAAGAAGAGTGATGAAACACCTTAATATAGTATTTGAAGGTTCCACTGGTGTCACGCAGGATTCGGTTTGTGTCATCAAGTGGATTGTGAATTCCTGGGTATTTTGGCCCAAAGGATAGATCATGAATCATATGGCTCACGTTTACGTTTTTGGACCCCCCAAATATCTGTTTTAGAGGGTAATTAGTTAGATACTATAGAGCATGATCTTGGTAAAAGTAAAATAGTGAGATAGTGATGATACCAACCATTTGAGCAACATAGATGTTCAGCCCGTGAACTGAAACGTGGAAGTTTCCAGCAACCCGTTGTACATCTAGGACACCATAGACCTGGAAAAAAACAGCTAACAAGATTAGGACGCCAAGAAGTAAGCAATTTCAACATTTCAAGTTTGTCTATTATAATTGACAAAAGGGGAGGGAGAGAGGTTAATAATAATACCCGACATCCTTCTCCATCAGCTAATGCTTGCTTCACCTTTTTAATCATCGTTTCAGCAGCTTCATCAAACCCCAGAGTATTCAATGCTTCCGTCTCATTCTTGTGTTCTTCTTTGCCATCTTCATCAATCACAAAAAGATATCAAATTAAAGTGTGTTACATATGATTTAAGTCTCTAATTCTCATACCAAAAGAAAAGTCTCTAACATGACGACTATCACTGTGACTCTTTTATGTACAAACTCAAACAAGGCTCGTTAAGTTAAGAAGGTTACCATGCTTGTGAGAAGAGTGGTCATGCTCCTTTTCAACAAGATCAGATATATATTCTGTGCCAATGATATGACCATGACTGTTGAGACGGAGCTGCAGACACACGCAGTTAATGAGCAATTAACTCGATATATATAACCCAGTACAACTAGAGCAAACACCATAAAAGTCACATATATATCCAAATAGAAAACATGTGATTTGTATTAGCATCTGGATGCAACTTAACTTACTTTCCAAATATTTGTATCGAGATCCACTTCGTGCTTCCCTGACATGTCGATAGCATCCATGCTCAATACTACAAACCAAATAAAAAAGATCAAATGATAAAAGTTGAAGAAGACTAGTTATCCAACAAGGTATGGAGAAAAATAACTAAAAAGGTAATCAAATGTTACCATCACAAGGCAAAGATGGAAACGTCATATTTACATGAATAGGAAGAGTTTCCCCACGCTTTAAGTCCACTGACATCTACAAATTTCATTTTGAATTACGGTGGTTACTTAAATACAAAAGGAGAGAAATCCATACGAGCAATCAAATGGATAGAGATAGAGAACACATCAATGAAGTTAAAATCAACTAATGAGACTTCAAATCCATATTTCCCTAATGATAAAATTCAAATACTATTTCACAGCATCTGTCTATCTATCGAGTTTCATAGGTAACAATGAAACAGAAGTTCATTCACTGGGATTCTTAGAACTATCCATAGCAGATTTCACTTGGACTAAAAGACATACATACCTGGTGCACTGTAAGTGTGTTAAGATAGTAACTCAGCTCGTGCAAGAACAAGGTAGCCATTATAACAAGTCCAACAATAGATACTGAAATAACAAACCAAAATTTAAAGATAATTTAAACAAAAAAAAAATCAAGCATTCAAAAGGGTGGGGGTTGGCTCTCAAAGAAGGATGCATTACCAAGAGCACCAGTTTGCGTCTTCTGCAGCAAATGATCCTCTGCTCTTGGAACGCATCGATGCTCCTTAGAGCTTGCTTCACACCCATCCTAGCAGCTTCCCTCAATACCAATACTTTTGAAAACTAAAATTCAAAGAACAACATCATCAGATATACTAAATAAACAGATTCAACCATCGAATACTTTTCCATATCGAACCCAATTCTCTTTTTTTTTCTCGATCTAGAGCGCGCTTCTATGGCGGTATATCTAAAGGGGCGGGGCCTAAGCTCAAAATCAAAACCTAACCCATCCGAGAAGATGCATCGTAAGATTCAAAGGAGATAGCTTTTCGCAAAATTTAAGCTCGGAAAAGCCACAACCCTTACAAAAATCAAAATTCAGATTTCTAAGTATGATTTCAAAAGGATTATAATTTGGAAAATAAAAACCCAGTTTCTGGAGATCTTACTCGAATTGAGGATGAAGCGCGCGCAGAGAGGAAGAATTGTGGAAGAAGAAGAAGCGAGAGATCTCCGGAGGGGTCCTTCTTCTCAATCTCTCGGATGTTTTGAATGGCGTCTCTCTTAATTTGTTTACAAATTGAGCCCTCGACTTATTTACAAATACTTATTTAAGCATTCATAATCTATTGTTTACGTAAGAACCCTCATTCGTGTAATATTTATACGTTTCGCCCCTAAGCTTATTTACATATATTAATTTAGCATTCATAATCTTATTATTTACGTTAAGCTCCCGAAAGTTACGATTTTGTTAGAACACGTTCAGTTTTTTTTTTCATTCGATTAGTCAAAATCCACAGACTATACATATGTCAAAAGAAGCTAGAAAGGCCTTTACTTCATAGTTCATACCATACCATTCATGTAAGATACATATTTTAACTACTTTATCTCAGCTATTTTTGATAGTTAACTTGAGAACTTCCTTCTTCTGCTTGGCTTTTAGGTAAGCTAAGAAAGAAACAGTGTAGATTTGCTACAAGGTTTTGTATATATTTTTACAGGAAGTGCATATTATTATTCCGTATAAAGTAGTATTCTTGATATTATTTGGTTTAACTCTAGATTAGTATATATGTATTCAATGGGATTTGGACCTGCTTAGACCAACAAGTTAAAACAAGTATTAAATGCAATCACATATATAGATCATAGTATTAAAATGTTGCTCCTGCAAACATTAATCATGATATGTAAATGATTTCCACATGGGGATTTCTTCTTCTTGTTGAGAAAGGTTGCAGACACAAAAACTGATTGGGCCGTCTTATTTAACGCCATTTGATTTAAGAGATTGGGACCCATAAGCCCAAACACTAACTTCCCGCCATAAACTAACACCCAAAAGTATGCTTTGTTATACAAAGCAACTCCACGTTTTACATATGACTTCCCACCCAACAAAACATACAAATCCGTGGAGTTGCGTCAGTTACATTCGATCATCCCAAGTATAACTATAATCAAGTCATAAAGGTATAAATTGTTAATAATTCTAGCCGGTGCCGTGCAGTGGCGGAGGTAGGATCCAAACCTAGGTGGGTCAAAACTAGATATATAAAAAAAACAGTGAAGGTTTCATAATTATCAAGGGTGTTAAACTGTAAAAAATGAACTAATTAATTTATATTTGTTACAATTGTATATTCACATTAAGGTTATAAATTTTGAAATTGATGTGGGTCAATTGACTATCATGTTTGTTTACTGCATCCCACTGATGCCGTATAAAGGTTTTTAGGGACTTAAAGCAAGTTTTAAAAGGAAACATTTACAATTATAATAAAAAAAATTCCTAAAATGATATATCATCTCATCAAATACACTAATCTAAAATTGTAAAATAATAAGTTATTACGTAAATATATTATAATTATATCATATAGGAAAAAAATACATGAATTTAGAAGGTGATTTAATCGAATTCTCGTGAAAAATACTTTTAAAAATAAATCTAAATCACTAGATTATAAATTATTTTAAATTTAAAAGTTTTGAATAAAGTTATACTAATCGAATACCTGAAGTGAATGTCTTTTTCAATACACTGGAGGCAAGACTCTGATTTTAGACGAAAGGAAACATGTAAATGGTATACAATAAACCCTTTTAGTTATCAGTAATGTCTGCATCCATTCACTAAAATTATGGGTTAAATGTAAAGACAAAATTGTAACTATTAGATAAATAATTTGAAAAAAATGTCCAAAACATCTCTTATATAACATGATTTAGTGCGGTGTACTTACGCATCATTCTTTATAAAAAAAAAGTACTTACGCATCATGTAATGCTAAAAAGTCGTGGGCCAAGTGGTCAGTGTCATCAATGCTAAAAGCAAACTAAACATCAAAACCCTTCGCACGTCTTTTCAATTACATATTTCGATCAAAGTCACGTTAGTTTCCCATGTGTCCACTTCCAAGTTCATAGTCATGTCTTTTATCTTTCTTTCATTTTTAATTCTTTGAAAAAGAAGAACACGTGACTAGTGACTTGTGAATTGTGAACAGTTTGAAAACATGTTTCACGTGTCTTAATTCATCCATTAATGTCAAGTTCTTTTTTCGTATAACTTGCACTAGTGTCAAGTTCTCTATTACCTACATTTAACTTTAGTCTTGATTTTTTCACTTTAATCTCACTTTGCTCAGTTATGACAGACAATATCGATTATTTGTACTACATTTTATGCGATCAATAATGTTTATTTTACTCACCAGTTTTCTAATATGAATGTGTATATTTGTTCATCTTCAATTCATTTCACTGAAACATGATGCATCGATTTAGAATTTAATTTTCATTTTATTCTTTGAAACTTTTCTATCAAACCAAACAGAGTTTGTGTAACCACGACACAGACACGGTGGTCTAGTGGTATACGAGTTTTGGATTGCTAAGCAATATAAATTTGAAGGCATGACATTATACTCTATCGTATGATTACATGGATATAGACCAATATGTACGGTTATATGTTAATTATATGATCTACAAGAAAATGCATTCAACAGGTGGAGATCCAGTACGTAATATTTAAAAATACAGAAACACACCACGAACCATCAAGTTACAAAGATATTACGGGGGGTGTATTCAGTGGCGGAGGCAGAAAATATTAGTGTTGGGGGCATAAGCAAAGGTATGGAGAAAAAAAAGATTATGAGTGGAGGCATTTTATAAATTTGGCTGTAAATTACACTAAGTTTTTTAATATTGTTGGGTTCATTGATCCCATGATGATGCATGTGGCTCCGCCACTGGGTGTATTCAACTGAGAGTTTCAGATGATTTGTATTAAAATGACAAATCCACTGTTATTCAAACATGAATTTTAAAAACTCATTTAAATACATTTACGTTATTACTCTAGAATAAAGATTCGTTCTCAAACACTTTGATTAATATATGTATTCTTAAAGGATTTTATTTTCTCCTTTTTCTTTTAATTTTCCTTTTCCTTGTATTGAAAACATGAAGCACGTGATCAAATGCTCAGATCCCTTATAGTACGTTCCTTTTCCTTTTTCTTTTATGTAGTTTAGTTTATATGCAAGTGTTTGTATCTCTTTAACTTCCACAAACCGACCGAAACAAGAATATTTACGCAGAGAGAAGAATCAGGAAGTATTTTAGCTTAGATCTCGGCCTATCTCCAATGGTTTCTTCGCTTCAACCTTGTCACCGATATTCTACGTGAGTTTTTCTTATTCAGATCCAACCTCTTTAATCACCTTTTAATGTTCAACCGGCTCGGCATCCACGTAGGCCCCTGGGCAAAAACAAAATTTTTGGACTCTATTAGTATTAATTTTTAATATTTTAATTATTATCAAATTTATCTTTAAAACAAAAGTAAAAATTCATATATTTTCTTTGTTTTTGATTACAATGTTACGTATTATTATATTTTGTAACACTATTTAAATTTAGTTCTAATACACATATATTGATAAAAGAAAAAAAAAGCAAAAAAAAAATTAAAAGTTGGGGTGGATTCTGGGACGGTCGTACTGACCGCCCGATATACTAAGCCCTGGTTCAACCCCACTTTCAAATCTAAGCCTATTATAATATCTTTAGAAAAATTGATATACATATAGGGTGAATCAATCTTTAAACATAAGACCGAAGGAGATCAATGCATTCTATAATGGGAAAGTACGTGAACACGACCACGTAGAGATCCAGGTAGAACAATCTTATATTATCTTCCATTTATGCTGTTTAATTGTTCTTTTTTCCTTAATTAATGACTGATAAATACAATAATTGGAATATACGAAGGTAAGGGCGATAATAGAGATGGCGAGCAAGGAGGGTGGAATAATGGCGTCAGAGTTAGCGCCGATGAGAATGGAATCACCGTTAGGATGTTCGGTGAAGAGATCGGTGAAGAGTTTTTTGGAGCAGAGGAAGCAAAGATGCAAAACTTTTGCACCTTACAGTTACACCTCCACGTCTTCCTCTTCTTCGCATAATTTTTAAACTCGATTATTTAGTTTACATTTTCAATCTTTTATTTTGTTTCCAGTTATCTACTAAAAGTCTAAAAGTCTAAAACAAAACAAAAAACTTTTTAAATATTGGTTACGAGAAATCTAGCTTGTATTTTCCCCCTGGAAGTGGTATTTCTCTCGCTTTCTTTTATCCCGCATTCCCGCTCACTACTTGGTCTTCCATACTTCGTCATCATTTAAATTTAGTCATAATCTTTATAAAATCACGCATAATACTTGTCTTCTTTGATATTAAAACAACAACTCTCCTCATCATAATCTTTATCTCCTTACTTATTATAGAGTCCGAATGGCGAATCGATCTTCAGATAATCCTCCTAAATATTCAGTTAAGCCTTTCCTAATATTCTACATATATATGGTGTAAGTTGTAAAGAATGAAAGTGAATTTACTATTCCCACTCTCACTTTTTTTTCCCACTTTACTACTTGGTCTTCAATACTTGGTCACCATTTAAAGTCATAATCTCTATAAAACCACGCATAATACTCGTCTTCTTTGATATTAAAACAACAACATTCTCTCCTCATCAAATTTTTTATATCCTCACTTATTATTGAGTCCGAATGAATCAATCTTCAGGTAATCCTCCTAATTATTCAGTCAAGTCTTTTGAATTCATGCTCAATATCTATATATCCAACAGTGTTCTTAGATACTAATATTAAGAATATACTCCCTCTGTTTTTTAAAGATACATATTCTAGACTTTTCACATATATTAAGAAATTACATTAAAAATGCATTGATTTTTGTGAATAACAATTTTCCATAACTTTTAACCAATAAAAATCCAATAAACACAATTAATTTTCTTGAAACTAACAGATTTTCATTAAATAATACATTGAAAAAGTAAAAAATGTATCTTTTTAAAACAAATTTTTTCCTAGAACATGGATCTTTAAAAAATATAGGGAGTATCAAACAGCTATTCAGTTATATAATTTAGTAATCTTTTGTAGTCGTAGTGCAAAAACCTTCACAGGGGCCGTACACAATCCCCCCGCCGATTGGTTATCCGACCAGAGATGTGGCTGGTGGTGATCCTGTGGTAGCCGTAGTGGAAACGAAGTCCAAAGGCGATGATGATGGGTGTTCTTGGAGACAGTGGTATATATATATTTCAGTTTACTTTCTTCATTCCTACAAAAAATACTATGTATATATATATATATATAGATTGTGTAGATTTTAGAGATCTGTTTTCTCAATTTTGTTTGGATTTTAAAATGTTTAACACATCTGACATTTTTTATAGATTTCATTTCAACATGTAAGATATGATTAACATTAAACTGTTATTATATTTTAAAAATGCATGCTTAACTTTCACCTACTTATATTTTTAGAATAAAATCCAACTTCATAGACAGCTCATTTTTTTTTCCTTTTCCAACTGAACAACCATAGTAAATTTCAACTTGTTTCGTACGTAGCTAAATTAAAACTTCTCTATTTCTAGTATTTTAGAAGATAAGTTACTGTTTTTAATTAGTACAATATAATATTCCATACATAAAATTGTAAAAAGGCTTACAATTAATCTAAGTGGTATTGTCTTGCAGTTGTGACGTGTTGACCTGTTGTTGCAGTTGTTTCTATGTCATTCTACTATGCGGCTCGTCATGAGATATATCTATATATTATTTGATGATAATTGTGTAAATTATAGCTCTATGTGAAATGTACTCTACGAATGGTAGTCGTTGTTGTGTTTTACATTAAGTGATAATATATATAAGTGAATTTGGTTTGTGGAGATGCTATATTTAAGTAACCCGCGTTTATCCTTATGACAATGTAAATTCAAAACCTACGTCAAAAATTCTAACACAAAATATAATAGAGAATATCTACAAATATACATGTTTTATAGAATTCTTTTAAAGAAACTATATTGATTTAAACATAATAATCAACAAGCTAAAAAAAAAACCTTAACTTGTTAAATTAGTCTCACAAGTTCTAAGACCACAAATAGTACTCTCAGATATACACATTCTTAACTTGTTAAACATGATTTCTCTTCTGCTATTTCCTAAATAGTTCTAATGCCCATTCGGTCTTCCTTCATACTCTTCTGAACGGTTCCAACTTTTCGATGGTGGATCTCTTTTAAAAAGTTTGGTTACATCGTGTTCTTTTTTTGCAACTTCTGTCCAACCAGCCAGGTTTCGACATGGTCTTCCATATCTGGTTTAATAGACCAATTAAGCACTCAGCTTGATTCTTCCGGTATCATCGTATCCCTAGATATCTAAATGGTTCTGCTCCCTTGCGCATGCATGTTCTTTTTCTCCCATCAACCCATCCATCCATCATCCTTCAATGTTAACTCTCTTTTCTTTTTCTTATCAATCTGACTTGATTCAAGATAGCTCCCGCGTTCCTTCTCCCACGTTTATGCTTAATAACCTGGTGCTACTCCTTTTGTACCATCCTTCCATCCAATAAGGTATCCATAGAGAACCTCAAGTGGCGGAATATATCAATAGAGACAATTCTAGCAATCTCTGTACCTGGAACTAAAAGCTGTATATACTTTGTATGAATCTTCTTGCCCTTTGGAAGAGTAGCTATACGGAGAAAGACAAGCTGAACGGATCAGCAAGCTGAAGTGCTGTCGCTAATCCTTGTAGCAAGATCTGCCTCTTTCTCCTGACCTCCGTCTTGAGGCCTTGTGGATTGGAGAGTCCTGTCGACATCAACTATTTTCGATAAGAACTCCCAGATCATCTTCAATCGTTACCCGCCCTAGCCGCAACAAGAGGCTCATCCTCCAAATGTTTTCCCGAGTCAGGAGAAGAGTCAAACTTCTAGCAAGGCAAAGTGGCCTGCGGATATAAAGAAGTGTGACCTTTCCATGAGCATCTTGTGGATTAATCTGTTCGGAACTATTACAGGAGTGTGGTGGTGGTGGTGGTGGTGGTGGTCCTTCAAATGAGAAGTGTAGAAGTTAGAGATTGTAATAGATCCCACTTAAAGAACACTTTTAGTACTGTAAGTTTCTTTTCCATAGCTCTTTCCAAATACATGGATGACTATCTATAAATACAGAAGACAAAGTAACTACCCATTATCACACGTCACTAGTGATCGAATCCGATCACTCTTTCACAAGATCCTCAGGTAACCCAAAACCTTGCTGTAGTTCTAGGGAGATAGGTGATACAGTTAGATTTCCGATGATGGAGAATCGTGATAGCTTGTTTACGGCTGGATCGCCTTGTCTGAACGTTTCTTCCGGATTGGTGGTTTATGATGAGTTGATGAAGATTGAGCTGGTTTCTATCAGTCTGGGTGGAGATGTTCTGAGCTTGTTTTAACAGCGAGGTTTTGCGACAACAATTTACTAGTTTGTGCGATTTCAAAAACAGATTTGATTAAGCGTTTTAGTAGAGTGAAAATCCGTGATCCAAGTCAGCTTTCTTTGCAGTTCAACAGACACAAAATTTATAGATCTGTCAACACAAGTTCTTGGTCTGACTGATAAAGAACATAAATATGGCTATGTCGAGACCTCCGAAAAATACAAGTAAATCATATTCCAATTTTAACACGAATGCCGGGTGGACGCAAGCATCTAAACCGGTAGCAATACAGAAGCAGTGGAAATAAGCTACTAAATCACAACCTCAACTGTGATTGTCTGAAGCTCCGATGGCTGAGAAGAGAAGATTGGGATTATGCTATATTTGCGATGCTAAATGGTCCAGGCAGCATCTGTGTCCTAATGCATCCTTGCAAGTGCTGACTGCCTGACTGTGATTGACGGCTTTGATATGGCGTTGTTAGATCAAGAAGTGAGTGAGACAGAAGAGGATATTTAAAAAGTGTGTCTATGATGTCGAGATATACCCATGTGGTTAATATATCTTTTCCTAACGAAATTAAATTGGATTAACATTTACTAAAATCAACTCTAGTGTTGTCACGTAGCAAAATTAAAATGTAAGAAATCGACATATCATCAAGGTTATATTGTAAATATTACAAAAATATAAGGTACAATATTTTAAATGATTTTCAAATAATATATATATGAGATTTTACTGCAATTAAAGATTTGAAACCATGAAAAACAACATAGATAGTGCATGTGAAACTGCTATACACCAAAATAAAATAATTTCTCGCTTATCAGATCCTATCTATACTATTAAAGTAGGATCCTATTAGTTTTTTTACTAAAAATGCGTTTTTCTTTACTAACATTTCATATTTCATTAAGGGCAATCAAGTAATATTAATGACACATCTATATTGGGTCTTTTTTTTGATCCAGCCCACTGCCCACATCATATCTCTCTTGAGCCATTTGGGCCTAGAGAAAATAAAGTTTAATTTTCTAAACATAAATACTCATTAGACCTGGACGTTCGGGTACCCATTCGGATACGAATCGGTTCTTTTGGATATCGGGTTTTTCGGGTTTTGAAATTAAACCCCATTCGTGTATTATAAAATTTGGGGTCAGGTTCGAGTCGGGTTCCGGGTTCGGGTGGGTTCGGTTCTTATGCATAAGAACCTGAAAAATAACCAAATAACCAAAATATCTAAAACGGGTTCGGTTATTTGTATTCAAAGTAACCAAAGTATCTGATTCATTTCAAATTTTTGTATCCAAATTACTCAAAAATAATCAAAGTGACCAAAAATATTCATTCTATACAGTTTTTTTGGGTAAACTTTTATCCAAACTATCATATTTTATCCAAAAATACTCAAAAGTATCGAAAATAACTACTATAGTTGACTTATAATATTAGTTTAAAATATTAAAATAATTATAAATATAATTATAACATTTATTTTTAAATATATATTCACATTTCGGATATCTTCGAGTACTTATTCGGTTCTCGGTTTGGATCGGGTTTGGGACCGGTTCTTCGGATATAGTAATTAAGAACTCATTCGAATATTTATCCCGGGTCTGATCGGGTTCGGAACCCTGATTTTCGGGTCGATTTTGGGTTGGTTCTTCGGATCCGAATATTGTGATCACGCCTATTCTCCTTTTAAATGAAACACGATAAAGAAAGATAAAAAGTTTAAGTTTTTTATAAAAAAACAAATATATGAAAATATGATATTTACTAAATATTTGTCAATTTTTTTAAAAATAAAGGAAAATAAACCCGCGCTTTGAAAGCGCGGGTCAAAATCTAGTCTATACTATTAAAGCAGGATCCTATTGGATTTTTTACTAAAAATACCCTCTTCTTTACTAACATTACATATTTCATTAAGAGCAATCAAGTAATATTAATAACATATCCATATTGGATCATTTTTGGGATCTAGCCCACTGTCCACATCAGATCTCTCTTGGGACATTTGGGCCGATTAAGGAATCAGATCCAATTCTTATTTTTTTCTCCAAGTTCTAATAATTTCTTTTCAACCATTCTTAATATTTTGTGTAGTGAAAAAATTGAATTTTTTCATTAAAAAGTAAAAATCTTTACTAAAAGTATATATTTTTTTTTAAAAAAAATTAACCACATAATAAAATGAATTTATTAGAGTTATACCAACTTAATTCATTAAAAATAAAGTTTAATTTTCTAAACATAAATACTCATTAGACTTGACATTCGGGTACGGATCGGTTCTTTCCGGTATAGGGTTTTTTGGGTTTTGAAATTAAACCCCATTCGGGTATTATAAAATTTTAGATCGGGTTCGGGACCGGTTCTTTTGGATATAGCAATTTAGAACTCATTCAGATATTTATCCCGGGTCTGATCGGGTTCGGGACCGTGATTTTTGGGTCGGTTTTGGGTTGGTTCTTCAGGTCTGGATATTGTGCTCAGATCTACACTCATTTAAAATGAAACATGATAAAAAGATAAAAAGCTTAAGTATTTTATAAAAAAAAACAAATATATGAAAATATGACATTTACTAAATATTTGTTAATTTAAAAAAATTAAAAGAAAATAAATCTGTGCTTTCAAAGCGCGGATCAAAATCTAGTTGTTCTTTTAAAACAAGGGTCTAAATTTCAAAATCATCTACCACTTCAGCAAAAAAAAAAAGGATATAGCACAGAGCCTAGGCCACCTATTTTATGAGCAGGACCTGATAGGATATAACCTTACTGATGATGCATGTTAGGAGGAAGACCAGTTAAGTGAGTCCAAATTTAGATTTGATTTGAAACGAGAAATATAGCTGAATATGGAAAAGTCCACTGAGGAACACTTACATACCAAAGACTTTTCTCCAAAATCGTATTCCTAAGATATTCACTGGAAATTCGAACAAGTAAAGACGTAGAGAGTGGATTGTCGTGGACCTTGGTTTCCACTCGTCCTCATATTTTCATTATCTTTATAAAACCATGGATAATACTCGTCTTCTTGAATTAAAACCACAACACTCTCTCATATTCGTCATCCTTATTTCCGCACTTATCACTGAGTCAGAATGAATCAATCTTCAGGTAATCAATACATCCAACAGCTTTTTTTGGTACTGAACTAAGAATATATCAAATAGCTATTCAGTTACCATTGACCAATTCGTTATATAATTTAGTAATTTTTTTTCAGCCGTAGTGGAAGAACCTTCACAGGGGCTGTACACAAGTCCGCCGCCGGTTGTTTATCCGACCAGAGATGCGGCTGGTGGTGATCCTTTGGTAGCCCCAGAGGAGACTAAGTCCAAAAACTGTTGGAGAAAATGGTATATATTTTTTTATTTTTTTTTCAATTTACTTTCTTCATTCCTACAAAAAGACTCTTCATATTTATATAGATTAGTTTCTTCTAGTTATACGTTATTCTTTTTGCAACATATTCACACAACGCCCAAATATTGTTTTTTAATGGTCTGTTTGTTGTAGATTTTAGAGATGTGTTTTCTCAATTTTTCTGGGTTTTTAAAATGTTTAACTCATTATAGTTTTTTTATGGATTTTTTTTTATAGATTTGGTATCAATTCAGAATTGAATCCAACTTCATAGTTTACAGCTGCTCACTTTTTATATTCTTTTTCCAACTGGAAAACCAACGTAATTTGTTTTCCGTACTTTGCTAAATGAAAATTTCTCTGTTTTTGTATCTCAGAAGATATCTTACTATAATATCATATTCCCACTTAAAATTTGTAAAGAAGGCTTACAATTAATCTAAAGCTCCGACTAGCATATGATGACAGATGACTGTTGAGACTTTTTTTGATATCTTAGTCCTTAAACCTTCTAATCTAAAGTCTTCAGTTGTGCATTTTCACTCTTTAATTCTCTGTTTATCTCAAAGCCACGTAAAGGAGACGTTTAGATGGCTGTGAAAACTTTCTTTACTTTTTCCATTTTCCAATTAAAAAAAAAAAGAATTAAACAACTAATACAAAAATGAAATATATCACACAACTACAATAAAAAGTTTTAGCAAAAAAAAAACTACAATAAAATTCAAGAAAAGAAAAATAAAATCTAGATAATTACTTATATTGGGGCTCTACTGTAAGTTGGTAAAATTTTGTAAATGCATTTTTAGTTTAATTTTTTTTCCTTTTTCCAACTGAACAACCAAAGTAAAATAAAATTGTTTTATTGGTTTTTGGTTTTTAGCTTTGTTTTTAGTTTTTAGTTTTTTTTATTTTGCAGCAGATTTTAGTTTTTTAAAAAATTTTGAACGATGATTTTAGTTTTTGGTTTTTTACTTTTAAAAATAATAAATTGAAAATTATTATTAACAGTAAAATGTTTATTCAGAAAAAAATAAAATAAGATACTATTTTCAAAAAGTAGGAAATATTGCTCATATGTATGAAATAGTAAAAGAAATAACAAAACATAATTTTCCTAAATAAAAACAAAAGTTATCAACAATATATATATATATATTTTATTGATGACTAACTTCAAATACTTAAATTTATTTTTATTGAAAAGTTAAAATAATTTATATGAGATTTTTGTTTGCATCAATTTATTATGAGATAAAAATAACATTTAAATATTATAATAGTTTCAGTAAATAAAGTTTTGTTACGATTAGCATAGATGTAATTTACTATATTAAATAAAAATGTGACCATCATTTTAAAATATCATTCAAATATTGTTATAGTTTTAGTAAAATTTATAATAAGAACAGAGAAAACATGCCTTAGGTGTGCCTTAGGTATTTGTATAGCTGTGCCCAGGGATTTTTTTTATTTTTGTAACAACGCCCAGGGATTTTGTAGAAATAAATAATGCCATAGGTAAAGTGCTTTTATCCGTTAACCAAAATGCCTTACGTGAGTTATATTGTAATAATAGATAAATGTAACAAGAATTCTAACCAACAAAACTAGAAAAAATGGTTTTTGATTTTTGTTTAGAAATTGACAGCTATGGTAAAAACTAGTTTCCATAGATTTAGAAAAATCAATTTCTCAAAATACTTGATTAGATAAAATATAGTTTTTGAAAAAAAACAAAACCCAAAAATTATTCTAAAACTGGAAACAATCAACCTCGAAAACTTCTATATTTCTAGTCTTCAAAAGATATGTTAGTTTTTATTAGTACATCTAGATTATGATCCACACTTAAAAATTATTTTGTATTTTTTAGAAACTTAATTGTTATATCTGTTTATTTTAGTTATATTTGTGTTTTTCTTTGTATAGTATATATTTTAAATGATTAATAAAGGTTTAAATAATATATTAAAATAACTAAATCACACCTATTTTAATAGGTCATGTTAATGTTTTATAAAAACATTAGATTCTAACCCATTTTTTCAAAAGGCGGATAGATTTTTTGTTATAATTTTTTATTTTTTTAAATTTAAATTTCTTATTTTTATTTTTTTATAATCATATTTATGTTTTTTTGTAATTATATTTATTTATAAATTTTAATCAAATTGTTTTGTTAATTTTATAAATTAATTCAATCTAAAAGTTGATCCGACAAACACTTTTTCCTTTATAATCATATGTCCACATATCCGTTTCTTTATAATCATATTCGTCTATTCTAAATTGTGCCCCATACTTCAAACACAGATATAGTGTTGGTTTGTAATTTTCTTCTGTAAATATGTCTGAATTAGATTACTATTTTATTATTAACTTTCCAATCATAAATTTATAAATACAAATTGAAGCTTTATTTTGAAAAATAAAATATACTGAATATTTTAGTTTGTCAAATATACATATACAGTTATGCTAAATTATAACATGTGCCATAAAAACCATAATTAGAATAAGAATTATAATATCATAATTTTACTACAGTAGTCTAAACCGGCCCAGTTATACAATCTCAACGGCCATAACTTACTATATATATATATATGTATATATATATATGAATTATAGAATGAAAATTCTGTTGTGCCGCTTACATTTTATTTTCTGTAATTTATTTTATAGAAAATGAATGGTTTTGTAATTTACATTTAGGCTAAATAGGTTGTGCGGGTCAGAGATTCAAGGGAGGAGGAGAAGTTTTTTTTCTCGTAAAAAGGAGGAGGAGAAGTTGCAATATATATAGTTTTTGTTTTAAGTAAAAAACATGAATTAATAATTAGTTGGATTGAATTAATATCAATTAGATATGTTCCAAATTTAATATATTGAACTAGATTTTGAGGCGGGTATATTTTTTTATATATAAATTTTTATAAATTTAATTTTCATAAGTTGTATTTTAATCATATTTATATTTTTGTAATGATATTTGTGTAAAATATTTTTTTTAAAATAATGACATGGTTAGTGTTGAAGGAGAATAGTTATAAAATAATCAATTTTCTTAAAGTAGATCCAATGACACAAAAATAATATTCCAAGTAAAAACAGGGTAAAAAATGACAGGGATCTGTTTTAATAATATTGATAGGTTATCATATTCTTAAAATACCGGATATATTTTTGTTTATATTTTCTAAAAAAATTAATTTTTATATTTATATTTTTAGTTATATTTATGTTTTTTGTATAATATTTTTTTCTTAAATAATTAATGAGAGATTTTAATTTATTCTACTAAAATAATTAGATCATATGTATATCAATAGGTGATGATAATTTTTTTAATAGAAATGATATGTCATATTTCAAATGAAATTTGTGAAAAGACGTACATTTTAGTCTAAGTGATTTTTCTTTTTTTAATATAAATGGTATTGTCTTGGCAGTTTTGACACGTTATGCTGTTTTTTCGATATCGTGCAAGTATGCATCTGGTGACGAGACTTCGGAGTTAGCGATTCCATGAAAATTACCAGTGTATTATATATATATATATGTTTTGTGTAGACTTTCATTTCATTATCTTAAACTTCAAACATATAGTAGTATTCATCCTCTTTGATTACAACAATGAAATTTAAAAATAACATAAGTCAAAGCAGATAGATTTTCCGAAGAGATTGACAGTGAAAATAAGACACAGCGTCAGTAGGAGATTAAGATTCACTGTAAAACCGGATTCATAAACCACAGTCACCA
The DNA here is from genome assembly GCF_000801105.2 of Raphanus sativus. NCBI lineage: Eukaryota > Viridiplantae > Streptophyta > Magnoliopsida > Brassicales > Brassicaceae > Raphanus > Raphanus sativus. The sequence continues at coordinate 34,666,116 of NC_079515.1, read as the reverse complement.
CCATATGTTGTATATATTGTGACATTGAAAACCAGCCTTTACCTCCAGAACTCATTACTAAGACAAATGTGGTTGCATCTACACAAGATAGCAAAATGGTGAAAGAGTTGAAAAGATGCTTCGATATTGCAATTGGACGATGTCTCACAAAGAGAGGAGGTGGTGAAAAAGTTCTACCGCCGGCCAGGGAATAAAATGATAAACCCATTAAGCTCCATACTAGTTGCTTGGGAGATAAACAAAGCACTCATGTCTACTAACCAGATGATGGGCCATGCCCAAATTTGAAGAATGTTGGAGCAAGTGAAGCCATGGAGTTGGGATTGATCGGAGTGTCTTTGAAAAAAAATCAGATGACCTCACCAAAATGATAAAGCTTTCCACGCGAACACAAAGATAGTTGTTCTGAAAATAAAGAGAACCCCGCGAGAATACCAGCTGGAAAAATTGAGCCAAGATATCCACAACCACCAATAATTTGACTTTCAAAATCCAGTCCTCAAGATTTCGAAATGTTGAATATTGGAAAGAAGCAGCTGAGTTGGCCGTGGAGAACGAGTCTTGGAGGAGGAACTGTAGCTAAAAGGGAGGAAGGACATCGGAACAAAGAGAACGAATCTGAATGGGTCATGAGTATCCGGGGGGGGGGACACCACAACAAGGGATCTTCAAAAAGAAGGAAGGAAGAAAGAAGATGTTCTCGTCGGCGGACGTGGGTGACGGCAGAGGGTGAAATTTTTAGAGAAAACAAAGCAATTGTTTAATATATATATAAGACATTATTTAATGATAATTATGTTATTTATAGCATCTCTGAAAATATTCTAAACAAAACTAATTATTTGTATTTTGCACTATAATTTTTATATTTATCATGTAAATTTAAAACTTATATAAATAACAGACACGTACATAAAAATATTGCACTAATATTAATTACTAAAATATAAAACTATAAATAAAAATATATAATCAATATTATTGATACAGAATCACTCTTATTATTTGATCCTACTTCTATATGTATTATCTTTTTTCACCATTGAACTTACCTTTAATTCCTAAATTCTAGGGACCCATAACTCTCATTTCTACAAACTAAATTTAGTTCCATTATTAACGTTAAACCTCAACAAATACTTACATAAAGAACATATAATGTCAATACCTTATATAATGTCAGTCAAATTAGTATTTTTAATTAATGGGTATATGCCTTTAACCAAAAAAATAATGGGTATAAGTTTAAGAGGTCCGTTCCAAATATTACATCTAAACTATTAATTTAGGATCCTACCGATGTAATAAAAAAATATTTGATAATAATGGTGTTACGTAATTACGGCTTTATGTAAAATGTACTCTACGAATGGTTATCGCTGTTGTGTTTTACATTAATTGATCATCTATATAAGTCATGTTCATTTCGTTGCCGCTGTATTGACGACCGTGTCTAAGAATTAACAAACAAAAAAGAAGAAATTTAAGTGCAGCGTCGTTATACAGTTTCCGCCGGCTACTGCCGCACTCATCTTTTCCGTGTTTTCATCGTCGCCGTATTTAGCAGCATCTTAAATTCGTGCGTTGATGTGTAGCTTGGGTCAATTGTTATTATCCTTTAACTCTTTCTTGTAACCTGTTGCTGGCGTGTCTTTTTTATTCCTTTTATATTTTCTGACGCATCTGCTGACGCCACGGGTTCAGGAAAAGAACATGCCTATAAGCGAATTTGGTTTGTGGAGATGCGGCATGTAACACTCGTCCTCTGGATCTTCATCTATCAGAGAACTGCAGCACAACGTACACTAAAAGTTACTTTTTTGGTCTTCAATGGTTCTTCATCGGCACTGTTTTACATGAAAGATGATTTCACACGATAAAACACACCCTACAAGAAAACATAACATATCTCCACGAAATTTTCAAGAAAGTCGTTGGTTTTTTGTCCGTAATTGCCAAAAAATATATTCCTTGGAAAATTGTCAGAAATTCCAACGAATTCACAAGAAAAAGATCTCTTAGTATGTTATACGGCAAATCGCATAAAAATCATGAAATTATCACTTACTAACACTTTAAACCTTAATTTTTTTTGATTTTTAACATTAAAACCCTTCAACTAAGTTTGTTTTGTATAAAATCTCTCAAACTAAGTATTTAACGAGAAAACCCCAACCTAACTTTATTTAGTGAATTAAACACTCTCTCTACAGTGGAGGTCATAATTACCTTTATAATCGGTAAATCTTTAGTTTAGAGTTTTTTCATTAATTAAACATAGTTAAGGAGTTTTAACATTAAAAAAATCAAAAGTATAAAGTTTATAATAATATTATCTAAATATTAGTAACTTTAATTTTAAAAATTAGAATTTTTAAAAATTTCTGTAAATATATGAAACTGATTTTTTATAAAATGAAAATTATATATGTATAAATTAAAATGTAAAAAACCAGAAAATATAAGATAAGATATACATTTTATTATCTAAAAGTTTATTATTACATTTTATAAATATAAGATATACGTTTTAGTATCTAAAGATTTACTATTGCATTTTATTAGATAAGATATAGATTATATATATATATATATATATATATATATATATATTTCTGGTTTTGTACATTTTTAATTTATACATATATAATGTCGATTTTATAAAAAAAAATCAGTTTCATATATTTACAGAAAATTTTAAAAGCGTTAATTTTGAAAATTAAAGTCATTAATTTTTAGATAATATTATTATAGTTTAGACTTTTGATTATTATTTTTTAATGGTAAAACCTTTTAACTATGTTTAATTAATGAAAAAATTCCTAAACTAAAGATTTACCGGTTGTAAAGGTAATTATGACATGTACTGTAGAAATAGGGTTTAATTCTTTAAAAAAATAAGTTTGGGGGTTTTTCGTTAAATACTTAGTTTATGAGGTTTTATCCAAAACAAATTTAGTTGAGGGATTTTAATATTAAAAATCCAAATTTTTTCACTAACACTTTTAACTTCGGAAGTGACATTTATATCATAAAAACCTCCAAACTAAAAAATCGACCTATTTAACAGGTAAAAATGGTGATAAGTCGGTTTTTTCAAAAAAAAAAATTAAAGAAAGGATCATAAAATTAAATATAAATTCATAAAATTAAATATAAATTCATAAAATTAAATAAAATCCACAAAATTATATAAAAATTCATAAAATTAAATAAAATTAAATAAAATTCATAAAATTAAATAAAAAATCAGAAATTAAATCATAAAAAATCAGAAAATTAAAAAATAATCAGAAAACAAACTAAATATCAGAAGTTAAATAGAGTTTCAAATAACTAAATAACTAAGATTAAATAAAAAAAATAAATAAAAGATCATAAAATTTAATAAAAATCATGAATTTCACAAATAACAATGTTTTTAACAACCATCAAATTGACATTTTAATCGTTTAAAAGTTAGTGTAATGCAAGCATTATGCATATCAGTGTTGACAATGACGATTGTCAAAATGTTGTTATTGACATATCCACCATTATTTGCAAAGAAGATGTCAGAAACTATCGTTGGGTTAGGTGAGTAATTATTATCCTAAGCAATTATATGGTTGAAATTATAACTATCAACGATGATATGTCTGTTTTAAAAAATAATCTTGTAATTATTTTTAAAAATACCTTTTTAGTTTTGAAATTTTTGAACTTTTGAATCGTCTAACCTTTTGTGAATTTCATTTTATATAATTTTCTGAACTCTATTTAGGTATCTGAAAGTTTATTTTTTTATTTTATTAATATTCTGAATTTTTATTTAATTTTATGAATTTTAATTTAATTTTCTATTTTTTAATTTTCTGATTTTATTTAATTTTTGAATTTTATTTAATTTTCTTTTTTTTACCTATTAAACAAGTCACCTTTTTGGTTTGAAGGTTTTTTATGATATAAATGTCATTTTGAAGGTTAAAAATGTTAGTGAAAAAACTTCAAGGTTTAAAGTGTCAGTAAATTCCACTTTGAATGTTTTTATGCGATTTTCCCGTATATTATACCAACAAATCTCAAAAAAAGCAACTAGCCGTTGTAATTCTTAACTAGATTTTAACCCGCCCTTAAAAAGGCGGACATATTTTTCTGTTTTACATTTAAGAAAAAAAATTAATTTTGTATTTGGGTTTTTAGTTATATTTGTGTTTTTGTTTGTATAATATTTTAAAAATGATTAATAAAAAGTTTTAATAATTATATTAAAATAGTTAGAATATACCTATATCAATAGGTCATATTTCTTTTTAATAGTATTGATTTTTAATAAATTATTTATACACAATTTTAGTTGGTAATTTAGTTTTAGCATAGGGATATTCCATTTACTAAAATCGTGGTATAGTTAATATTCTGTGTAACTATAAATATAGTATCTACATTCAAAATATTTTTTATTAAAATTTTGTTGTATAATGGTAAATTATTAAAAATCATATCATTATATTATCATGTAAAAATCTAATGGTATTCGACAATCATATAGATGCATTGGTCTATGTTCTAAATGACTAAATATATAAAAACTGTCATCATGGAACTTATTATAAAATTATTATGGTATATGATGTCAATATGTATTCTATGTAACGTCATATGCATATGTAATATATACTAGATCTTGATCCGCGTTTTGGAAGCGCGAAATATTTTACGATGAAATTTTTTACTAATAACTTAAAAAATATTTTGGTAACTTTTAAAGAGTATGTATGTAAAATATTTTTGCATTTAAATCAATGTTTTTAAATTCAACCCAATTGTGATTATACCGGTTAATCCGGAGATCTAACAATTCAATTTAGGTTTTTAAAATATTCATATTAAAAGATCACTAAAACTCGAGACTAATCGATTGAACTAATGGATGATCGATATGTAATCTAATTTGATTTAAATTGTAATAGTTTCATAATTTGTAATCTTATAATCCAAATTTTAAAGTTCATTATTTGCAATTTATGAAATTATGACGTTTCTAAAAAAATTTAAAGAGAAAATTATGGATATAAAATAACTAAGATTAATTATTGTATTGTTTGGAAACATTGATAGTAGTATATAAAATATATTGTTTGGAAACATTGATAGTAGTATAAAGAAATAAGTATATTGTTTGGAAACATGGATAGTAATATAAAGAAAGGAACATTAGTGATTTAATGTAGGTTTAACTATAAAGTATAAAAGTGTATTTAATTTAAAAACTTACAAATTAAATGTTAGGTCCAACAAAATGTTTCTGTTTTAATAAGATAGATTTTGTGTAATATATGATAATCTAGTATGATGAAAATGGACAAAATATGAATTAACTATATTTGTTATGTTCTTTTTTTTTTAATGTCTGGATCGATTATTATCGATTAATTATGCTATTACAACGATGAGAATATTACAAAGATGATTCTACAGCCGACAATTCTACCACCTTGTGAGAATACACGTCTGACTGCACTATTCTGAGCCGTCCTATGAGATCCATGTTCGATGGTACGCCCTACACCAAGCTGAAGATCTCCTATAACATGTTTTTCCGTAATCTGTATAATTTGGTATTTTCTTGGGTTTGAACCCCGGACCTCCGGATATAGATGCAATTGAACCCTTAGTCAAACCACTGGACCAAGGGGACTTCCACATATTTGTTATGTTCAGTTAATGATTTGAAGAGAATCAAAAACATTAAAAAAAAAAAATCAAAAACGATCATCTATGCTAACCTGTTGTCCAATTATAGTCGGTGGTCATAAGAACAATCATGTATTTCTTCCAATAGTTGATAATCGTAGGTTTAGTTTTAATTTAATTTTGGAATATGACACGGTTTAGTTTCATTAGACGGTATTAGTTAAGTTTAAGTAAACCCGTTGTATTATCTAAGTAGTGTTTAATAATATTGTAACAAACGTGAAAGGTCCAATATTTAAATAGCTTAGTAACCATTTTTAAAGGGTCCAAAATTTAAATCACAACTTTTAACAGTAGATAAGTTTATGATTCTAAATTAATAGAATACTAGATTAGGACCCGCCCTAAAGGGCGGAAATTGATTTGTCAAATTTCATTAATAATATATGGTATATATAATATGTGTATATAATATTATATATATTTTGTGTAATATTTATATATATATATACATATTAGACATATATAATATTTTATGAAATATATATAGAATTTAATAGTGTTATAATTTGTGTTGTACTTGTTATTAGTTTGTATTTAATCTTCTTTCATTTTTAGTATAATAATTTGTCTTGTCATACCATTTACCTTTTAACTTATACACATAGTTATGCCATTTTTCAAAAAAAACTTATACACATAGTCTCGTAAAATGTAATATATAAAAAAATATATTTAAAAAATCTACTAACCATATGCCACCATTATTTGGTTGTTTGAACAAAAAAAATCATGTTCTTGCATAACTGTGTATGTTGTGATATGATGTAGCTGAAGAGTAAATATATGGAAGTAAAGTTAGTGATACGAACATGAGCCTATGTTGGTCTATGCCACAATTATTTGTTTTTGGAAGATCAATGAGCATAAGCATACATGGTCTTTGTATGCTTACGTTGTAAATGAGTCGGATATTTTTTCTCTTATGTCTGGAATGATATGGAACTCGTTGATTTAAGAATGGTTCAGTTTTATATGATCTAATTATATTAAGAGATTAACCAAAAAGATTATAAAAGTGTTACTGGTTAGGTTTAACTAATCTATATTGGTTAAAATTTGGTTTAATTTAAGTTGGTAGGTTGCATTGTATAGGAGACATGATATATTCTAGCAACAACTATGAAAGAGTCCAAAATTTAAATGAGAACTTCAAATAGTAGATAATCCCTAAATTAATAGATTAGATAGATATATTTCTAGAAAAAAAAATTGAAACTGTAGATAGTTTGTTAAAAAAATCCGTCAGAAACTTCTGAGTAGTAATTGGTAAAATATCTAGCAGTTTTATAGTTGTTTGAAAAGTTGAATATCCTCTATGGATTTCCGACGAATATTTTTCTCTTAGAAATCCATAAGTTATCCGTCGAGTCTTTATAAATGTCATCTCATCCTTTTTTGAATGCACGTGGTATTCAAGAATTTGTAGCGTTACTTGAGATATTACACAGAAGATTTCAACAACGCTATCATTTAGTATATAGTAGGAGTACAACATTATTTACGAAAGAACAAAAAGATGTCAGTTCACTTTTTGAAGTAAGTGAAAGTGATATGGTAAAACAATTATGAAAGGTCGATAATGATAGGACGTCTAACGTATATGTAAACATACATTATCCAGTTGACGGTGTTGAAGATCTACATAATTGACATAAAAAGTATTTTTTTGGATTTGCCATATTATAAAGATCATTTGCTGCAGTATAATAATTTGGATGTTATGCATATTGAGAAATAATTTCCTCGACAATCTAATGAGCATTATTCTCAACGTTCCAGGCAAAATAAAAAGATAATTTAAAGTATAGATTCGATTTGGTTAAAATTTGTTGTCAAAAGACTTTATGTTGATACATATGGGAAATATCATGTTTCATTTACCAATTAAATGCAGTTTTGAAAGAAGAGTTTTTTTTATTGTATTATACGCAGGGTTAAATTTTTAGACGGACATTATCTAATTTGCGCAATTGTGTTAACAAAAACGAAGGAAAATTTGTTGGTACGAAGAACCATAATTATAACGTTATGATGCAACATCTTTTTTTGTTTGCATTTTTTAGATTATTGCCGGGAATATACATGAAGCAATTGCTTGTATTTTTAGTTTATATTAACATAATAGTAAATTTTTATTTAATTTATTATGATACATATCTTTTTCTTTGTAGATACTTAAGCACAAGACAATTCACGACAGTTGGCATAGCAATTTGAAGGATAGGATACATGTGATTTTTAACAACCTCGAAAACATATTTTCTCTATTATTTTTTATTTTATGAAACATCTCCTATTCATTCGGTCAGAAAATTGACATTTTGTGGTCCTTCGGTCAGAAAATTGACATTTTGTGGTCCTGTGTTTTTAATGACGTCAGGAAGATGAAATTCATTTTTGCCATTCGGTGCCAGAATAATTAACTTTAAGTATATTAATTTAAACCTAAAGCTCGATCCGCGTCAAAACACATGTTATGTTTTTCTTTTTTTTTTAGTTTACAGAATCGGCAAAAAAATATTGTAAAATTATATTATTAGATAATATTTTTGGTTATTTAAGATAATGTTATTATCGTATCTATGTAGACGATAGAGAATTTCTGTTGTATTCTAAATAAGGTAGTATTTAATTCCATTTCTATTTGCAGTTTCCCAAATATCTTATTATGTATGGTTAAAAACATTAGAATAAATATATTTTCTAAGGCTATAATTATCATTTAATCAATTTATGGGAATATTATTTTACAATTTAGTATAATATAAAAAATAAATAACCAGGTTTCAATATTTTTAGGAAATATGATTTGTTTTGATAAAAATATCGTTTGTTTGTTTTAGAATTATTAGCGTAGTATTAAACTTCATAAAATATATTTAAACAAATACCTAAAACAATGGAAGAAATATTTGTTAGAACCTACCATTGATTATTAATGAAATGGTCCAATGAAGAATTTTCTATAGTAGATAAAATAGTGATTCTATTTTAATAACATTAAAAATAGAATTTTAAAAAAATTCTGTAAATATATGAAACTGATTTTTTATAAAATTAAAATTATATATGTATAAATAAAAAATGTACAAAACCAGAAAATATAAGATAAGATATATATTTTATTATCTAAAGGTTTAGTATTACATTTTCATAAGATAAGATATACGTTTTAGTATCTAAAATTTTACTATTACATTTTTATTAAATAAGATATAAATTATATATATTTTTTGTTTTGTACATTTTTAATTTATACATATATAATGTCGATTTATAAAAAATCAGTTTCATATATTTACAGAAATTTTTAAAAATGCTAATTTTGAAAATTAAAATCATTAATTTTTAGATAATATTATTATATTTTAGACTTTTGATTATTATTTTTCTAATGGTAAAACCTCATAACTATGTTTAATTAATGAAAAATTCCTAAACTAAAAATTTACCGGTTGTAAAGCTAATTATGATCTTCACTATAGAAATAGAGTTTAATTCATTTAAAAAGTTCGCCAGGCACTTTTCATGATGCACCCGGAAAAAGTTCCGGGTTCGGATGGGATGACGATTCTATTTTTTCAGCATTCGTGGAATATAATTAAGAAGGAATTATTGGATTTGGTAAATGACTTTCTTACTTCTGGGGAATTGGATACAAGGCTAAATATGACCAATATTTGTCTAATCCCGAAAACGGAAAGACCTAAAAGGATGAAGGAAATACGATCTATAAGTCTAGCAATGTAGGATACAAGATCATTTCGAAGTTACTATGTCAAAGGTTAAAGGCGTGTCTTCCATCGCTCACATTAGAAACTCAGTCAGCTTTTGTGCCCGGTAGACTGATTTCTGATAATATACTGATCGCCCAGGAAATGTTTCATGGTTTGAGAACAAATAAGGCATGTCAAAATAAGTTTATGGCTATTAAAACGGATATGAGCAAAGCGTATGATCGTGTGGAATTGAGATTTATACAGGAGGTACTATTAAAGATGGGATTTGATCAGCATTGGATTAAACTAATATTGGAATGTATATCATCAGTCCAATACAGTGTTATGCTGAACGGTCAACCGAGAGGACATATCATTCCTGAGAGAGGCCTTAGGCAAGGGGATCCGCTCTCACCTTACTTGTTTATTTTGTGTACGGAAGCACTGATTGCAAATATTAATAAGGCTGAAAGGGAGAAACAGCTGACCGGTATAAAGGTGGACAGGGCTTGTCCATCTATTTCTCATCTCCTTTTTGCCGATGATAGTCTTTTTTTCTGCAAAGCGAAAAAAGAAGAATGTCAGACAATTCTCAGGATTCTAAAGGAATACGAGGAGGTATCAGGACAGCATATAAATTTTGATAAATCTTCAATAAAGTTTGGGCATAAAATTGAAGAATTGGAAAGACATGAATTACAGGATATACTTGGGATACAAAATCAAGACGGAATGAGATTTTACTTGGGAATACCTGAAAATTTGAGTGGCTCAAAAATTCAGGTATTCGGTTTTATTCATGACCGCCTAAATGATAGAGTAAATGGTTGGACCTTTAGATTCTTTTCTAAAGGGGGGAAGGAAGTAATTATAAAATCGGTGGTCACGGCCTTACCAAACCATGTAATGGCCAGTTTCCGTATTCCCAAAACGGTAATTAAGAAACTGACGAGTGCAGTGGTAAAATTTTGGTGGAGCCCGGGAGGCGCAACAAGAGACATGCATTGACAATCTTGGGACAAAGTATGTTTACCTAAGGAAGAAGGAGGACTCGGCTTTAAAGATTTTACGGATTTTAATACAGCCATGCTAGGAAAGCAATTCTGGAGATTAATAGAGAAACCTCAAACTCTATTTTCTCGTGTTTTCAAAGGTCGATATTTCAGAAATGCATCACCTTTGGAACCAATTCGTTCGTACTCGGCGTCTTATGGATGGCGAAGTATTGTTTCTGCTAGATCTCTGGTAAGCAAAGGACTAATCAAAAGGGTGGGATCAGGATCAACCATCTCAGTATGGAATGATCCCTGGCTCCCATCCACCCGCCCGAGACCAGCAAATAAAAATAATCACAATCTTTACCCGGATCTAACGGTAGACTCACTCATCAATGAAAATTCGAGGACATTGAATATTCAAACGATTCAGAGTTTGGTTGAACCTGAGGATGTTAAAATTATTCTAAGTATCCCGCTAAGCAGATCTATGACAACGGATAGAGACGGCTGGCACTTCAATAACAACGGGAGGTATACTGTCAAGTCTGGTTATCAGATTGAAAGGGTTTATCCAGACAGCGACCGTGTAATTCCGGAGTTGGGACCATCCATTATCCCATTAAAAGCACATTGTTGGAAAATAAAATGTCCACCGAAAATGAAACATTTTCTTTGGCAAATGCTCTCAGGTTGTATTGCGGTTAAAAAGAATCTAAAAACAAGAGGAATACAAGGATATACTATATGTTCAAGATGTGGAGATAAGGAAGAATCTATTAATCATATTTTCTTCGAATGCCCACCAGCGGTTCAAGTATGGGCCTTATCTCGGACTCCATCAAATCCAACAATCTTCCCCAGCAATTCCTTATTTGCAAATATGGATCATCTATTCTGGCGGGTACCCCCTATAATTGATGATCATCATTTCGCATGGATCTTGTGGTATATTTGGAAGGCAAGAAATTGTAAAGTTTTTAGCAATTTGGATATTGATCCACGGGATACTCTTCAGCTGGCAGAAACAGAGTCTCGACTTTGAAAAGAAGCACAAAGCTCCATTACCCAAGGATTAGACGTTTCTAAACAATCGAACATAACACAGGTTCCATTAATCCCAGGAAGGTGGTGCTTCTCGGATGGATCATGGAAGGTGAATGAAAATTTTTCAGGTCAAGGGTGGTATAGTACGTTGGAAGGGTTTGATGGGTTAATGGGTGCAAGGAACAAGAGAGCCAGTTTTCTCCTTTGCACTCAGAGATTGAAGCTTTAATTTAGGCAATGGAGTGTATGAGGAACTTGAGACAGTATAATGTTACTTTTGCAATGGATTGTTCGCAGTTGGTGAAGATGGTTTGGAAACCAGATGAATGGCCAGCATTTGCAAGTTATTTGGAAGATATACGAAGCTTGAGAAGAAGTTTCAATTCGTCGGTGGTGGTCCATATACCCAGGACAAAGAATACAAAGGCGGACTGTCTAGCACGCAGTGCAAGAAAGCAATCGTCTTACGTAGTCCACATGGATTCGGATCCCCCAACCTGGTTAACAGAGTCAATATGAATCTGTATTGTTGCTGATAAAAAAAAAATTCATTTAAAAAGTTAGTTTTGGGTTTTTCTCATTAAATACTTAGTTTTGGGAGTTTTACCCAAAACAAATTTAGTTGAAGGGTTTTAATTTAAAAACCCAATTTTTTCACTAACACTTTTAACTTCGGAAGTGACATTTATATCATAAAAATTTCCAAACTAAAAAATTGACCTGTTTACCATGTAAAAATGGTGATGTGTCGGTATTTTTCAAAAAATAAATAAAAATTAAAGAAAAGATCATAAAATTAAATATAAAATTCATAAAATTAAATAAAATCCAGAAAAATAAATAAAATTCATAAAATTTAATAAAAATTCATAAAATTTAATAAAAAATCATAAATTTTAAAAAAATTCATAAAATTAAATCATAAAATTAATAAAAATTCAAAATAGTTAAAATAATAAAAAACCAGAAAATTTAAAAAAAATCAGAAAACAAACTAAATATCAAAAGTAAAATAAATTTTAAATAAATAAATAATTAAGATTAAATCAAAAACAGAAATTAAATAAAATATCATAAAATTTCATGAATTTCACAAATAACAATGTTTTTAACAACTATCAAATTGACATTTTAATCGTTTAAAAGTTATTGTAAACAAGCATTATTCATATCAGTATTGACAATGACGATTGTCAAAATGTTGTTATTGACATATCCACCACTATTTGCAAAGATGATGTCAGAAACTATCGTTGGGTTAGGTGAGTAATTATTATCTTAAGCAATTATATGTTTGAAATTATAACTATCAACGATGATATATCTGTTTTAAAAAATAATCTTGTAATATTCTTAAAGATACCTTTTTAGTTTAAAATTTTTTGAACTTTTGAATTTTCTAATCTTTTGGAATTTCATTCTATATAATTTTCTGAACTTTATTTAGGTTTCTGAAAGTTTATTTTTATTTATTTTGTTTTATCCGGATTGTTCTCAATTGGTGAAGATGATTTCGGAACCAGAAAAATGGCCGGCTTTTGCTAGCTATCTAGAGGACATCAGAAGTCTCAAGAGAAGTTTTCATAGATCGTAGATTATTCATATATCAAGGATGCAAAATAAAAAGGCGGATAGCTTAGCACGTGGTGTGAGGCAACAAATGTCGTTTACTGTTTAAATTGAATACAGAACAATCAGTTTGGTTTACAGAGTCCACATAAGTCTGTAATCTTGTCAAAAAAAAAAAAATTATTAATATTCTAAATTGTTATTTAATTTTCTGAATTTCTATTTAATTTTCTATTTTTTAATTTTCTGATTTTTACTTAATTTTTGAATTTTATTTAATTTACTTTTTAACCTGTAAAACATGTCAACTTGTTGGTTTGAAAGTTTTTTATGATACAAATATCATTTTGAAGATTAAAAGTATTAGTGAAAAAAACTTCAAGATTTAAAATGTCATTAAATTTTACTTTGAATATTTTTATGCGATTTTCCCGTATATTATACCAACAAATCCCAAGAAAAGCAACTAGCCATTGTAATTCTTAACATATTTCTAGAAAAAAAATTGAAACTGTAGATAATTTGTCAAAAATCCATCAGAAACTTCTGAGTAATAATTGGTAAAATATCTAGCAGTTTTATAGTTGTTTGAGAAGTCGAACATCCTCTATGGATTTCCGACGAATATCTAGCAATTTGAAGGATAGGATTTTTTTTGTTTTTGAACAACTTTGAAGGATAGGGTACATGTGATTTTTAACAACCTCGAAGACATATTTTCTCTATTATTTTTTTATTTTATGAAACATCTACCTATTCATTCGGTAAGAAAATTGACATTTTCTGGTCCTGTGTTTTTAATGACGTCAGGGAGATGATCATTCATTTTTGCCATTCGGTGCCAGAATATTAATTTTAAGTATATTAATTTTAAAACTAGAGCTCGATCCGCGGTAAAACGCGGGTTACTTTTTTTAGTTTACAAAATTGCCAAAAAAATATTGTAGAAATTATATTATTAGATAATATTTTTGGTTATTTAGGATGGTGTTGCTATTGTATCTATGTAGACGATAGGAAATTTGTGTTGTATTCTAAATAAGATAGTATTTAATTCCATTTCTATTTGCAATTTCCCAAATATTTTAGTTATGTATGGTTAAAAACATAAGAATAAATATATTTTTCTAAGGCTATAATTATCATTTAATCAATTTATGGGAATATTATTTTACAATTTAGTATAATATAAAAAATAAATAACCAGGTTTCAATTTTTGTATGGTTTGTTTTTATAAAAATATCGTTTGTTTGTTTTATAATTATTAACATAGTATTAAACTTCATGAAATATATTTAAACAAATACCTAAACAATGGAAGAAATATTTGTTACAACCTATCATCTACTCTATTAAAATAGAGTCCTATTTAAAACTACCATGGCATGTTTTTTTTTTGCACCTATTAAAGATGTTGTGACTAAAATTTACGGACCCTTACTAAACACTTCCATTAATGTGACTTATTATTATATACAATGCTTAGTATTGCACTAACCGACATAAATATTTAAATCATACCACCTTCTGGTAATTGAACCAAACCAACGTTCTGACTATCGAATACATTTTAAATATATAATTTAGTCAAGGTTAATTCATATCAATAACTTGTATGTACATTCATATCAATTGTATCAATTTTACATTCATATCAATTGTACATTCATATCATGTTCGAGGTTAATTCATATCAATAACTTGCATAAGAACAATTTCAAATTCATTGTAAGGATAATACATTACAGATTTCTTATTTCAATCATACAGACTCTGCTTATACAAATTCATATTCAAAGTAGACAAACATTTAACTTAACTTCAATTCATGATAACTTGAATAAAATAATTACATAAGAACAAATCTAGACATACATTATAATTGCAATTTTTGAACACTTTGTTTCACTACCATTATGGACATGATATTGTCAACCATATAAATTTGAATCGCATAAAACTTATATTTGTTAAACCGTTAACCTGTCATACAAAATATATATTCTTTTATTCAAACCATCACCTATAATATGTTGCAACCACATTAACAATAGATTTTATGAAATCTAAACTAACTTTTCGTCCAGTACCAACCACGTTAACGATAGATTTGTTCAAATCTAAACTACCTTTTCGTCCAACCAAAATATCCTATGATAACTAACGTCGGTTTTTGAATTGTGCGTTTCATTTATTGTTTTAAACTTAGATACGAAGCATCAACTATAAAATCTTCCAACAGCCTTAATAATAGATTTTCTCAAATCTAAACTACCTTTTTGTGCAAGTAAATAAACCTCTTGAATACTTAAGTCGGTTTTAGAATATTCATTTTTATCTATTCTATTAAACTGAATTTATTTTTAGGCGATTTTTAAAGTTGCATAATATCTCCCTTTTAATCAATGCAAATCAAAATTTGGTAACAAACCTATAATATTTGGAAATCGGAATATACCTATATATTCTCCTTATTATACCTAACAGTTACACTTAAATCACTATAAATACTCTTTCATGACCATAATAGAATTCTACGCTTCACACTTAAACAAAGCAAACAAACACTACAATGGCTATGACTACATCCAACGATTTCACTTTGTTGAGCAATGTCAAGCCATTTAAAACAACTTGGAAGGTTGAAGTGAAGGTCCTTCATTCATGGACACAACACTCCAATTTTTCTGGTGGAGACTCTCTCGAGTTCGTACTCGTAGATAAGACCGTATGTGTATTCTTTTCTATTCCTTTTGTATTCTTAAAAGATTTATGACCAACTTCTAATCAACCAATAATTATTTGTTACTGCAGGGTGTTAAGATTCACTGTACCTGCAAGAGGATCTTTGTTGCTCGCGTAAAGAAATTGCAGGTTGGAGAATGGAGGCTCCTTGAGAATTTCTCGGTGACTTCAGCTACCGGGAAGTACCGCCCAACAAGCCATAAGTTCAAGCTGTCGATCATAGGCAGTTCTAATGTTAACAATTCGTCTTTCAAAAATGAAGATGAGTTTTTGACATTAACACCTTTTCAAGCGATCCTTAACGGGAGTCTTGATTCAAATATTTTGATTGGTATATCATAATTAATCATCTTCTGTTTTCTACATTCTTTTAATTTCCTAGAATCTAATTTGTTTTTTCCTGTTATATTACATGTAGATGTGATTGGTCAAGCAACTGATATTGGAGATGTTGAAGTTGTTCAAGTGCTTGGTAAAGACAAGAAGAAACTGGAACTCACTTTGACAGATGCAAGGTACGTTCATATTTTTATTTTTATTACATTTTTAAAATATGTATTTTATACAATTTTGACCATTTACATATATTCTCAGTGAACAATTACCCTGTTGTCTATGGGGGCGTTTTGCTGAACAAGTGTTTCGTGCTTACAAAGTTGGGAAGTCACCCAATTTTCTTTGTTTACTGAGATTTGCTAAAATCAATGTTTACAAAGGTGAGATGTCTATTGATCTTATTTATGTGAGTTATTTATAATACAATTTAACTCGCTGAAAAACCATTTATCATTTCTTGTAGGGCAAGTTCAGATAACAAATTCATTTGAAACTTCCACTTTGGTGATTAATCCAGCCGGTTATGATTTGCAAGATTATCAAAGACTGTAAGTTGTTTTGGTCGGATTTAAATATATCATCTAATATTTAATTTAACCCTTATTTGTTTTAAAAAATATTAGGTTGCCAAACAATGAACTTGCACTCTCTAATGAAGATCATGAGGTTGTGAAGACAAAAGGAAACAAGCGCCAAATTGACAAATGGTCTCTTTATCCTGAGAGATCATTATTGGATATCATAATGGCAACTGAGGTTATGTTAATATTATTAATATAGTTTTGCTCAACAAGTATTGTTTAAATAATACTAATTTCATATCTCATGTAGATCGAGAAATGCATTGTCAAGGCAACAATTTATGCTATTGACACAGATTGGTCATGGTATTACTTTGGTTGTGTTAAGTGCAACTTCAAGAAGGTTACCGACATAACTAATAGGGATGTGGTGCCTCTGAAACATGTGTTTCGTTGTGATACATGCCACCAGTCTGTTACCAATGTTGCACCTAAGTATGTTTTTACTTTTTATTTTACCAGAGAAGATTATGTACTATGAGTCTTATTTTTTTGTTCAATTAGGTTTAAGCTACATCTGATTGTAAAGGATGACTATGGTGAAACTAAAGTGATGCTGCTTGATACAATTGCTGAACCAATTGTGGGAGTAAGTGCCGATGTACTCCTAGGTGGTTCTCTAGAACAGGTATATATAACTCATTCTTATACAACATGACATTTGTATTAATTGTTTCTAATTTTTTATATTAATCTATTTAGATTGAGGATCCAGAAGACTTGCCTGAAGCTATTACCAATCTTATTGGGAAAACTTTCAAATTTGGTGTTTATGTTAACAAAGACAATGTTGACTATGGTGCTGATATTTTTAGTATTGGTAAGACGTGGGCTGCTGATGAAATAATCACTGAAGCTGACGACACATTGACTACTGCTGTTTCTTCGGATCGATCTTCCGGACAGGTTTGTTATCATATGTTTTTTCTTATATATATATATATATATATATTTTATCCTTCTCATATAATTTTGTCTCCTTAATATTTATTTTGTATTTTTAGATGTCGGTGATCAGCATTGAAAGTGAAGACAACACATGTTTGTCTTCAACACCACTTTCAAAACGCAGAGGAGACGGTGATGTTGATGACCTTGCTTCTACTTCAAAGAAACAATGCTCCAAGACTATCAAGTTGGAAAAGAATAATGGCGAGTAGTTTGCGTTTGTGGATTTGTTATTTGATGCGCACTTTGTGTTCAAGCGCATGGTTTTTATTATGTTTTTAAGTACTTTCAGTTTATTTGATTGGTTCAAAAATTTCATTGTTAGTTGATTTTTCCAATAAAGATTTATTTAATAAAGAGATTTGAATATTTAGATGTTGTCGAATAAATATATTTGAGTATCTTTAGTTTCTCTAATTGTTTAACCTTTTATAAATTATAATTATACTATAAGAACAGTCATATATGACTCCTTAATTGCATAAGCCTAATTGCCTAATTTTTTTAAAAAATAATGTTGAAAAATAAGTCTACGTTTAATAGGCTTCTATCATGAATTTTTGTAGAGTAGATTGTATAATATTTAGTTGTTGTCTATGAAATATATTTGAGTATATTTAGTTCTTCTAATTGTTTAACCTTTTATAAATTAATAATTATACTATAAGAACTAAATATATATAACTCCATAATTGCATAAGCCAAATTGCCTAATTTAAAAAAAAATAATGTTGAAAAATAAGCGTACGTTTAATAGGCTTCTATCATGAATTTTTGTATAGTAGATTGTATAATATTTAGTTGTTGTCTATGAAAAATATTTGAGTATTTTTTGTTTCTCTAATTGTTTAACTCTTTCTAAATTAATAAAACTATATCAAATATATATATGACTCAATAACTGCATAAGCCTAATTTTATTTTTTTAAATGTTTAATTATATGCTTACATCTCACGGTTGATGTTTATGAAGTTGCACGCATTGGTTACTTCCTCTTGACAGAATATAGAATCCTGAAAATAACAAATGAGTAATATGTTAAACGTGTCATAATTAAACCTTTTCAGTTTTGAGAAAGAAATGGATATTCTAAACAAACGATAGGATATTTTCTATAATTATTTTATATATAATCTAAACTTCAGATTTTATCTTGATCCTTGATATATTGTTTGACATATATAGGTAGAGAATCTTAACCAATAAAATTCTAATTTAAATGTTTTTGTTCTGTCCCGCCATTACTTAGAACCAAACATTTCAGAATTTTTAGAGTTAAACAAGTTTCCTTTAGCTGCGTTATTATAAAGCTTTGGAGCCGTCATTGAAGAATTATAAGCCTATCACACAAATACGAACAGGTCTTGCTCCTACGCCTATGAAACAGAGTTTAAAAGCAGTAGATGTTCGCTTATTCAGTTTTATGAAAGCTTTAATTCTAACTGCTTAACCATTTATATGAACAGGATGAAAAGAAAGCATCATGCTCCCACTGGAGCAGATTATCCTAGGAAACGAAAGCAGAGTAAAACGAAAGAGATAACAGTTCCTTCCAACACAAGAGATGTCCCTTTGAGTACTATTTTTGTAAGATTATTGAATGATATTACCAACAAGAACTCTGTATCAAGGATCCAAGCACAAGTTACAACCTCAACTCCTACAAATAAACGAGGTATTTAAAATTTGTTTTTCAATATTAGACAAACAGAATTCCTAATCCTTCAACGCTCATGTTTCACTCTTTTTGTTTTAGTTTCTTTTGACAAAGACAATTACGACTATCATAACCTTAGTCAGACGATTGGAATACCAAAACGTGAGCCTTACAGAAACTTACAACTTACTACTTTCATTATATAAAACCCTGTACTTATTCTTTCACTATCCAGCCATCTCGATGTCAACAACAAAATCATCTTCAAGTCAAGTGACAAAACTGTCAAACACAAACAACAGAGTACTACCGAGACATTCAGGAAAAGCTAAAACAGATAAACCCGCCAATGAATCTAAAACTGATCAAGCAGACAATGAAGGTTATTTTTTGACCTACTAATTGGATTCTTACATTTCATGCTTGATAATATAAGTGTTTTATATTTTTTCAGATTTTGAAGTCACCGAGGATGAGTATAGTGATCTGGAATTCGAATGTAGTAGTGAGGATGTTTCTGATACTGATTTTTCTGATGGGGAACAAACTATCGAGCCGGAAACAGAGAGAGATAAACAGTGTGACCGAGTTAGTTTTATGGCAGCTTTATTCAAAAAAACATTCGCTGTGAAAAAAACAAAAGTGAAACCAGTATCCCACAAAGAAGATGGTATGTATAAAGTATCAGTCATTTCTATCATGTGTATTAAATATTTTGCTGACCAACGTAAAACCTTTTTTTCCAGCTTATATAGATGAGGGTGACCCAGATCATAAATGTGTTCATTGTGGAGCTATCATGTGGTATGGTGAAAGGATAAACAAGAGCAAATATAGAAAGAAACCTATATTTACTTTGTGTTGTATGCAAGGTCAGGTTCAGTTGCCATTTTTAAAGAAACCCCCTGATGTTCTTATGAAGCTTCTTACAGGAGATGATAAGCTTAGCAAACATTTTCAAAGGAATACCAGACCATATAATATGGTATTTTCTTTTACATCTCTTGGAGGAAAAGTGGAGAACTCTATTGCAAAAGGACGAGGACCTCAAATGTTTCAACTTCATGGTGAAAACTATCATTTAACCGGAAGTTTATTACCAAAGCAAGGAGACTATGCTAAGTTTGGCCAGCTTTACATTGTTGACACAGAAAATGAAGTAGAAAACAGAGCTAATGCGCTAAGGTAAACTAGCTTTAAGATA
Source organism: Raphanus sativus (assembly GCF_000801105.2). NCBI lineage: Eukaryota > Viridiplantae > Streptophyta > Magnoliopsida > Brassicales > Brassicaceae > Raphanus > Raphanus sativus. The sequence continues at coordinate 34,645,574 of NC_079515.1, read as the reverse complement.
TTGTATTGTTTTTTTGTATGAATAGATTGTAATAATGGTTTGACCCGCCCTTTATGTCTGTTTTCAGCAAATCCAAAAAGACTGTCTCGAGAAAAAAGGAAGATGGTTTGAAGAAGGAAATTATTGAGCAACTTATCAAGATGCTGAATGAAGTGAACCCATATGTTGCGAAATTTAGATCAGCACAAGAGAGATTTCGTATGAATCCTGAGGAGACATTCCATATGCGAATTGTCAGTAGAAGCGATAAAGATGGTAGGACATATAATATGCCAACAGCTTCTGAGGTAGCTGCTTTGATTCCAGGGGACTTTAATTTAGGAATGGATAAGCGAGATATTGTTCTGCAGCACAAGTCTGGGCGACTTAAGCGGATCGATGAGATTCATATTTCCTATCTAGCACTTCAGTATCCTCTATTGTTTGTGTATGGTGAGGATGGTTTCAGGATTGGAATTAAAAAGGGTGTCACAGAGGCTTCAAAGAAACTTAAAAAGGATACTATTAGTATGAGGCAGTTTTTTGCTTTCCGGATTCAAGAGCGAGAAAATGAGTCACATGCTCTACTTTACTCAAGAAGGTTATTTCAACAGTTCATAGTGGATGCGTACACTACTATAGAATCTAACAGACTCAGGTTTTTGGCGCTCAATCAGACATGCTTGCGTTCAGATAGTTTTGACTCAATCAAGGAGTCGGAAAATGCTGGAAAAACGTGTATGAGTGAACAAGGGCAGCAATTTCTTCTACCAGCTACCTTCACAGGGAGTCCAAGATACATGAAGAATATGTACTTAGACGCTATGGCCATCTGCAGACATTTTGGTTTTCCAGACCTTTTCATCACATTCACTTGCAATCCAAAATGGCCTGAGATTACAAGATTTGTTGAGAAAAGAGGTTTGAAATCGGATGACAGACCAGATATTATTTGCCGGATGTTTAAGATGAAACTGGATTGTTTGATGAATGATCTGACAAAGAAGAATATTTTGGGAAAGACAGCTTCATGTAAGTTTTGTTCCAACTATAATTTTTTGTTTATTTTATGTTTAATAAATCATGAGTTTTGGATTCCAAGTTATGCGGATTGTTTTCTTATCATAATTTCTGGTTTTTATTTTTTTCAGCTATGTATACCGTTGAGTTTCAGAAAAGAGGTCTACCACATGCTCACATTCTGCTTTTCATGCAACCGTGCTCAAAATTGCAGAAAACAGAAGATATTGATAAGATCATATCAGCAGAGATCCCAGATAAAGCATCTGATCCAGAGCTTTACGATGTTGTTAAGGATATGATGATTCATGGTCCTTGTGGAGCAGCTAATATTAATTCCCCATGTATGGAAAATGGAAGTTGTGGGAAAATGTTTCCAAAACAATTCGTGGAGAATACTACAGTGAAGAAAGATGGATTCCCGGTTTATAGAAGACGTGACCAATCTAACCGTTATGTTGAGAAGAATGGTTTGAAGTGTGATAACAGATGGGTCATCCCTTACAACAAGAGACTCTCTCTTCGTTACCGAGCTCACATAAATGTGGAGTGGTGCAACCAAACTGGTTCTATTAAGTATTTGTTTAAATACATTAATAAAGGAGCGGACCGTGTAACTGTTGTTGTAGAACCTCCTGGGCCACCAGTGGAGGCAACTTCGGTTCCAATTCAACCAGGATCGAGCTCAGGTACAGGGAATACAAATGGCGGTTTGGAACAGAATGTGGAGATAAAAAGGAATGAGATAAAAGATTTCTTTGATTGCAGGTATATTATTTAAATTCCCTATATTTCAATTTTTTCATTTACTTTAAGAGTTTTATTTGTATCGTTTACAGTAATTTATTATTATAAATTTTTATAACTTCTATTTATTTTTTGTAGATATGTTTCTACTTGTGAAGGATCTTGGAGGATTTTTTCATTTCCTATACATTATAGATCAACAGCAGTTGAGAAGCTTACATTTCATCTACCAGGGAAACAAAACATTATCTTCAGAGGCAAGGACAAATTAAAGGAAGTTGTTGGCCGTAAGCTCATAGAAAACACAATGTTCTTGGCTTGGTTTGAGTTGTGCAAGGTCGATTCTTTTGCTCGGACTCTTACGTATATTCAGCTCCCCAACTATTACACATATTCAAAGACCCAGAAGAAGTTCAATAGAAGGAAGCAAGGATTCAGCATTGGAAGGATTAATTATGCCCCACGTAAGCAAGAAAGTTCTTATTATCTACGAGTTCTGTTGAACTACGTGAGAGGTCCTACCTGTTATCGTGATATTAAGACCTATAATGATGAGGTTTATGAGGAGTACAAAGACGCATGCTATGCTAGAGGAATATTGGATGATGATCAGGAGTATATCGATGACTTAGTGCGACGTAGTTATGATAGTTCTGCATCTGTTGTTCGTGATCTATTTGTTCTGATGCTGATGTCAGATAGTCTTTCTGAGCCAGACAGAGTTTGGGAACAGACTTGGGAACTACTATCTGAAGATATCGAGTATATTAGAAGAAAGCAATTCAATAGGCCAGGTAAACTATCTCCATCTTCTTATATAATTTAACAAATCATTTGTTTTTTTTTAATCATTTGGTATTATATTAGCTAAATACAGTAGTTCATCTATCTTTAGTCTTATCCGTAGTGTGTAATGATATAATATTGCTTCTCTGAAATTTTTATGTTCGGAAAATTTTTACAACGTTTACACTAATTTTTGCAGGCCTTATACTAACTGATGATGAGAAGAAGCTATATGCTCTCATAGAGATTGAAAAGGTTATGAAAAGGAATGGGAGTTCACTTTCTGTATATGAATCTATGCCAAAGATTCCTGAAAATGCTAAGCCTACCGACAATGTTTTGATCTTGGATGAACTAAGTTATGACATTGAAGATATGCAGTCCACTCATGATAGAGATATTTTGAAGATGACTGATGAACAAAGAAAGATATACGATGAGATCATTGCTGCTGTTGTGGAAGAGAGAGGCGGTATGTTCTTTGTTGATGGGTTTGGTGGCACTGGAAAAACATTTCTTTGGAAACTGCTCTCAGCCGCGGTGAGGTGCAGGGGAGATATCGTTCTTAATACTGCATCTAGCGGAATTGCTTCTCTGTTGTTACAAGGTGGCAGGACTGCTCATTCCCGTTTTGGAATACCTATCAATCCTGATGAGTTTAGTACATGTACATTGTTTCATGGATCAGATAAAGCTAATTTGGTCAAGGAAGCTTCGCTTATTATTTGGGATGAAGCACCAATGATGAGCAAGCATTGTTTTGAAGCACTGGACAGGAGTTTGAAAGATATTATGGGAAATCAGGATAAAAAACCTTTTGGTGGAAAAGTTATAGTGTTTGGAGGTGATTTTCGACAAGTGCTTCCTGTTATTACTGGAGCAGGGAGAGCTGAGATTGTGTTGTCTGCAATGAATTCATCATATCTCTGGGAAAATTGCAAGGTTCTGAAACTCACCAAGAATATGAGATTGTGTTCAAACAACCTCACAGATTCGGAGGCCAAAGAACTCAAAGATTTTTCTGACTGGATTTTGGCTGTTGGTGATGGGAGAATAGCAGAGCCTAATGATGGGGAAGCAATGATTGATATTCCGGAAGAGTTTCTAATCATGGACGAGAAGGATCCTATAGAAACTATAAGTCATGCCATCTATGGAGACACTGAATCGTTACGAGGAATGAAAGATCCTAAATTTTTCCAACAGAGAGCGATTCTATGTCCAACAAATGATGATGTTAACAGGATTAATGATCATATGTTATCTAAACTTGATGGTAAGGTTATTCATTATTTTAACACATTCGATTTTTGTTATACTGTATAGACACTAACTGAATTTTTTTTTTTTCAAAAGGTGAAGAAATGATTTATCTCTCATCTGACAGTATTGATCCATCAGATACTGCTTCAGCCAACAATGAGGCTCTCAGTACCGACTTCCTAAACAGTATTAAAGTTTCTGGCCTACCTAATCATAGCCTAAGATTGAAGATTGGTTGTCCTGTTATGTTGCTTAGGAATATTAATCCTAATGAAGGTTTGATGAATGGCACTAGATTGCAGATTACTCAACTTATGGATTTTATGGTGGAAGCTAGAATCCTAACTGGTGAGAAGGTTGGTACAGACGTTTATATTCCAAGATTGTTGATCAATCCAACAGATAAAAGACTACCATTCAAGATGCGTAGAAGACAGCTGCCCTTATCAGTGGCTTTTGCAATAACCATCAACAAAAGCCAAGGGCAGTCACTGTCTGAGGTCGGAATATTTCTCCCTCGGCCGGTATTTTCTCACGGACAGCTCTACGTTGCCATTTCAAGAGTCACTTCGAAGAAAGGATTGAAAATTTTAATTGTGGACAAAGAAGGGAAGCCACAGAAGAAAACTATGAATGTTGTCTTTAAAGAGATTTTTAATAATCTTTAGAACAGAGCTTTATGGAAGTGTTTAAGTGTGACTTTGTTTTTTCATATTTGTTAGGAGATTCCTAGGAAAGTGGTGTTTTAAGACATCGTAATGTTATAGTTTATTTGGAGTTTTACATTTAGTTTAAATTTAAGAACCATACATGAAGTTGATCATTTGTAGATCCTAAGAAATTGCAGTATAAGAATCTAACTAAATCAGTGAAAATCAGATCAAATATATAGCAATAAATCATCAAACCATGATTAATTCACCAGGGAATTACGGTTTCAGAGAAAACTATTTCCACAATCCTAAACGAGTTTGCCCTATCATAGTTAAACTATTTTATCTCATGGTTCCTCACTAAATGTATGTCGGGGTAGTACTAACCTTTATTATATGTGAACTCTCCTTATTGTGGCCGCCTGTTAATATACTCGTAGATGACAGAATCTCCTCTGAAAACAATTGTAAAAGGCTGTCTGAAACAGAGATATAAAGTCAGTTACATTAAGTATAAGAAATAACAAATCTTCTCAGACTCAAACAGAGAAATCGTGGAGTCTATAAATTTAAAAGAAAGAGACTTATCTTTTACTAAGCTTTTGAATGTAAGTCTACTATTCTTCTCTGTTTAGCTTTGTAAAAGGCTGTCTGAAACAGAGATATAAAGTCAGTTACATTAAGTATAAGAAACAACAAATCTTCTCAGACTCAAACAGAGAAATCGTGGAGTTTATAAATTTAAGAGAAAGAGACTTATCTTTTACTAAGCTTTTGAATGTAAGTCTACTATTCTTCTCTGTTAAGCTTTGTAAAAGGCTGTCTGAAACAGAGATATAAAGTCAGTTACATTAAGTATAAGCAACAACAAATCTTCTCAGACTCAAACAGAGAAATCGTGGAGTCTATAAATTTAAGAGAAAGAGACTTATCTTTTACTAAGCTTTTGAATGTAAGTCTACTGTTCTTCTCAGAGAAGATAAAAAAACCGCTACGATAGTATCCTTTTGTTGGTGAGCCATCATGCCATGGTGATTCTCGATCAAAATTGGCTTCAATGAACACAGAGAACTTCTCTCATCGTTAGCTTTGCATTCATCATGCAATGGTGATTCTCGAGCTGAAACCGGAGTGCAAGTCTTCAAAGCGGTCGTGTTTGTCGATTCAGAAACAAAAATCGTGTCTTCAAAGATGTTGAAATTACTTGAACTACAGCTACAGATCTCAGATCTAGCAACATGAGAAATCAATTGAACCGATTAATAGGTTAAAATTCAGAGAATGATTGATAGAAGATATACAAACAGAAATCAACAGACTAACCTCAGTTTCTCCTTGAAGTCGCAAAACTAAGCTCTGGACCTTATAATTCTCCACCGATCTTACGGCCAACTCAAGAATATTTGTTTACAGTTGCTGATTTGAACAAAAAAAACGAAGAATCTCTTTTTGATTTGGTTACGATTGACTCGATTTCTTTGATGTTTTGTGAAACGTTTTTTCTTCACCGACACAAAAGGTGAAAGAAAGTAAAGTGGTTACATCTTCGAGGTTGCGTCTTAATTAGTTTACTTTCCCGGAAAAAATATTGTTCACTTTTTTTTTTAATAAATCGTTTCTATTATGGGTTTACTTAATGAGCTTTGAAAAATTATAAACATTAAGTTGCTTTGCACATAAATGGCCCATACGATTATATAAATAATTTTCAGGCTTATAAATTTTTATTCTTACCCAACTATAACATTTATGATATATGGAATTTGGAATTTGAAAAATAAAAATAAGCTATAATATATCCACAAGTTTTATATAAGAAAAATATATAAATAATATATTGTGGAAATAAAAATATTCATAATTTTATGTTCTTATCTCAGTAACAAGTAAAAAGGTTTGTTTAAATAATTTGCTTTAATTTTTTTTTCTCAAACATATTAACATCTATATGTATGTGAAGTTGTAATACAAAAAATTAGTATATATTATATTCAAAAACAATAACAAAACTATATGCTGAAAAAAAAGAAAAACAAAACAAAACTATATATTTGTAATCTTTTTATAATTTATATATTCTAATATCGGTAAAAATTATATAATTTTGTTTAAATATACCGCCCTTTTAAGGGCGGGTTAATATCTAGTTGATTATTTATGAAATAGTCCAACTAAAACTTTTCTATATTGGATAAAAATAATGACTATATTTTAATAGAGTAGATATTAATATTGTCTTTTATTGCTAGTGGTGATATCACATGATTGATAAACGATGCTCGTGAAGGCCACGTGGGAGACCTCCATTTCTGACCTACAATTTCTTTTCTTTTCTCTTCAATTGAAATTCATTATAAGCGAACTGGAACTGCGATGGTTTTTTTTTTGAACTGCGATGGTTTAATATATAAGCTGACAGATAAAAAAATCTCCAAAGACAAGAGCCAAAGAACAAGAACAGACAGTTGAAACCACCACCAAGGCGTCTTTCGAACACAACCTTAATAAGGCAAGAAAACTAGACCACGCAGTAGGACTTAAAAAACTAAAAAATAACAACATTTTTTTAACAGTGTTTAACAAAAGATTTTTTCTTAGGTTCACCCTAAACCAATAGAAAGTTGTCATTTTAGATCTAATATCTTTTAATTAAGGAAACAAAATAATTTGTCAAATTATATTATGTTTTTAAAATAAAAAGGTTAGATAAATAAATAACAATAGTTGTCAAAAAAATTATTTTTAAAAAATATTTGTATTTAAGATTTAGTATTTAGTGTTTAAGATTTATAGTTTAGAATTTATCAAGATATTTAGTGTTTTTCTAAGCGTTTAAGTTTATCCAAAGGTTTAGGGTTTATCTAAGGGTTGAGGGTTTAGGGTTTAGGATTAGAGTTTAAGATTATCCAAGGGTTTATGGTTTAGTTTTAGTGTTTAAGATTTATAGTTTAGAATTTATCAAGATGTTTAGTGTTTTTCCAAGCGTTTAGGTTTACCCAAAGATTTAAGGTTTAAGATTAGAGTTTAGGATTTAGTGTTTTGTTGACAACATTTTTTTTTAATTCGTTTATTATATACTTTTTATTTATTTTAAATTTTATTTTGAAAACATAATATAATTTTGCAAGTTATTTTGTTTCCTTAATTAAAAAATACTAGATCTAAAATGATAAATTTTTATTGGTTGGTGAACCTAAAATTCACCTTAAGGGGTGAACCCAACAATAACTCTTAAAAAAATACAGTCTTTTAACAACAATTTCTTTGACATACAATTTTTTTGAACAACAATTTTGGACCCAATCTTTAAAAACCATTTGTAGCTTCAAATGTAAAGTTTTGTATACTTTAAAAACAACATTTAAATCTTAAATTTTAAAGTTTTATACAGTAAACTTCAGATATTTTCAATATACAAAATCGTATATTTTTCCTGTTTCAATTTAATTGTCATTGTAGAAAACAATTTCGTTTCAAAATAAATATCATTTTAGAGTTTTAATGCAAAATTTATTAATAAGACTCTCTATTTTATTTTTCTATTGGTTGAAATGTGGTTAGATGTATAGATAATTGTGTTTTTATTTTGGAAATATACAAAATTATATGTTTTCTTAATTTGTGTGTATAAACCTAGAATCAACTAAAATAAAACAGAAGGAATATTTAATTTAAGATTTCTTAATTTTCTAATCCTTGCCTTTATGTAACATTTAAATAAATTTAATAATGTTTGATTATTTTAATACTTTTTAATAAAATATATCTAATTAACACTATAATAAGTATTATACACAGATAATATTACATCAAACAAATGCAAAATACAAGAAATTGAAAATAATATTACACAAAAATAAATTTTACACATTAAAATATTACATAAATAAATATTACAACAAAACCAATTTGAGAATTCTCTTTTTCAAAAAGTTTATCTCGTAATCTTCAAATAAAAAACAAAAAGGCTTGTTTATCACTTTGAAATGCGTTAATTCATCATATATAAGATCATTATAGAGGTAATTATAATGAATAAATATGTAATTTATTTAAATTTAATTTTAGTTTGTTTTTATTTATATGCAAAGTTTAATTATAATATAATATCTTTAATTAATTTTTATAATAATTTGTTTATAATAATTTTGTTGGATATTTATAGTTATTGTAAAACATTTATGCTTCTAGTTAAGTTTTGTCAAAAATAGAAACAATTATGTAAAATATAAAAGTTTTAAGGTTTAATATAAGATTTTATTTTTGAAGATAAGCATCTTCAAACCTTATTTTGAGATTTTTCCAAATTTTAAAATAAGGAAGCTTTTGGAGATGTCCATGTAACATATTTCGTCCTAGCAAATATTGAATCTTCTTAAAATTGAAATATATTTTATTGATAGTAATAATTACTACTTATACTAATGAATTAATAATTTTTAGTTAAAACAATAAATCATTCATTTTGTTAATTATTCTCTAAACAAATTTATGCTATTCTCTAATAGAAATATTATTTAATTAGATTATTCTTTAACCAATTTTGACATTCAAATTTAATAGATTTATATAAAATGTGATATGCAAACTTTAAATATTATATATTCATGTATATTATCCTATTTCACATACAAAATAAAAATTACTACTATTTCTATCCGTGCTGTGCGCAGTTCATCGGCTGTTTATAAACTTTATTTGATTATGTTATAGTTTCTAAATAAAAAATTTTTTTTTATCAAATATTCTTTGGACAGTGGCACTTTAATATAAGAAGTGAGTATTCAAACAAGTTACTCCAAGGTATAAAAAAAATAAATATAAGATCATTTTAAAATGGATACATGTTTTTGCAAAATATTTCAAAAATAACTAAGAGGACGTTAGTGAGAATTAGATTTATAGAATGATTGTTAGAATTTTTAGAATCTAATGTTGTTGGTTTACAGATTCTTACATTTTAGATAAAATTAAATGTTATTGGTTTGATGATTTTATAATTTTTTACAAAATATATTGTTGTACAAAAAAAAAGAGGTTCTCTCTCCTCTCTTAGAGAGAGGTTTTCTCTCTCGATTCTCCTGCATCTCTTACCAATCTTAAATCTTTCAGAGAGGGGAGATCGGTTGAGGGTGAGAGAGTTCCTGGGTTTTGTGCTCCGGTTAAGGCTTATCTGACCGGTTGCTGGTTCCAGCGTTCTCGTCTTCAACTCCGACGACGAACGGCTAGCTTTTGCCTCTGGGTTGCAGCGGCTTCTTTACTGCCGCTTCGCCGGCTTCTGATTCCGTGTCATGCCTTCTCGGTTTTGACGGCGGTTTTTGCGCCGGGTTTATCCCAATTTTGGTGACTGACGTTTCTGTTCTTCCCCTTCGCAATTGACTTTCCTCCTTTGGTCTCGATTCTCGTTGTCTGAAGGATGATTGGAGATTGATTCTGCTGGAAACGTGGGTTTAGTGAGCGACGTGATTCCCGGATGAGATTCCGGTGAAAGTTTTGGTGATAAAGTGGGCGCGGTGATTTGTCGACGGCGTGCTCCGGCGAAACACTTGTCGTTTCGTTTTTCTCCGGCGAAGATCTCGGCCTTTGGTTGCTGATGGTGTAGATGGATGACGCGTGGCTCGTGTGATCGGTGGTGGTTAGCACGTGGACGCGTGGGTGATGATATGTGGATGCGTGGCGTTTGGAAGACGTCGTGTGGTTTCGGGCTTCGGTGTTAGGCCCGTTTCAGATACCTTATGTCGGGCTTTCGGTTTCTTTGTAATTAGGCCGGTTTGGCCTTTTGTTTCGGTTTGGACTGGGTTCATTTTTGAGCCTTGTTTTATAATATAATAACAATAGACGGAAAAAAAAAATTGTTGTACAAAAGGTTTGGATTTAAATCAATCATTCTAGAAATCCATTAAAGTTATTGTTAGTGGGGTTGTATACTTAAAAAATTAACTCATTAAACAAGGACGGGGACAAATGACGTGAGAGATATGACGTTACTCGGCTTACGTCATTTTCATTTGGAGCGAAAATAATTAATTTGAAGCAAAATAATTTAAAACAATAGGGAGTTTGTCGTTCATAGGCGGTGCGGTGATGCCACATGATTGATCAACGATGCTCGTCATCGTCACGTAGTAAGCCTCCATTTATGGACCACCCAGCATATTCCCCGTTTTGGTCTTATCCGAGAATTTAAGAGCTAAAAAATTACCTTGCAAATATGCAGATTCTAGATAAATCTTAAAAGATGTCAAAAGAAAAGATAAATCTTAAAACATTACTTTTCTTTTTGGAAAAATTGGATAACTCATATTTGTGCGTACCTTAATAAATCAGTTTCATTCTCCGCTTTACGCACTGTCTTAAATGTGAAAATAAAGGTCTTTTTTTGTCGGCCGACTTTCATTCTATTAAACATCTGAGAAAATGGAACCTTTCATGGATGTGTTTGCTCCTACCATTTAACACAAGATTTCTCGAGAGTTTAATGGTTGAGCTGTTGTCGCAGTACATAATTGTTCCTCCTCGTTCCGCTCACATCTCCTCTAAAATGTTTCCCAATCAAACAGCTTGACAAGCTCCATAAGTTGCAGCCACGAACTTAGCTTCCATAGTGGACAAGATTACTATAGGTTGTTTCTTAGATGCCCAAAACACTGCCCAAAAGTATTATTTCTATCATCAACGCGTAATCACTGTCTGCGTATCCTGCAACTTACTTCTTCCTTCTTGACTGTATTAAATACCAAACTCTGCAGTTCCTTGAAGATACCAATCCTTTTCGCTACCAGCATATGTTGCTCCGTTGGATTCTTTGTATATCCATTTACCAGATTTACTGAGTAGATAAGATCAGACGTTGTGACAGTAAGGTATCTCAAACTTTCAACAAGCTGTTTGAACACCACAGAGTTCACTTCTGCTCCTACCACTTTCTTAAATTGTCGAGATCACATTAGACACAACACATTCATATATTAACAAGTAACAACAATTAAAACAATAAGTCCTAAAAACTTGAATAAATAATGGGCCCCATTGTATCACATGTATGGGGTCAAACCGGCCTTTACTACAGACTGAAATCGAAAGATGGTGTATAAATTTACGAGGGATGCCATCAAAAATATGAAAAGGCTTGATGGACGTAGCATACTGTTAACGCAACTCATTCTAAAGGAACTAATCAATTATGATGCGAAATTGTTGGTGTGTGAAAAAAAAATTGTTGGTGTGTGATTGTATCACGACATTATGATTGCGTAAAACATCACACCATATTCAATTAAATATTGTGTATAGTATATCGCCTTCTTACAAACCTAATGAAAACTATAAATGTAAAATATAAAAAAATTGTGTTCTCTCCTCTAGCAAACTATCAACCACATAAAAAAAAGAAAAATCAAAATTTTGAAAGAAAAATGAATGTTTTGATTCGAGGAGGATCCTTTTCAAAATTTACAAGTGGGAGAGAGATTATGTTAATTTGCAAACCTTAAAAATATAGCAGTTTTAATGAAAAAAAAATTGATATTTGTTGGGAAAATGAGATCATCATCAACCTAACCAATTTCTTGGTAAAATTATGAGTTTATTTAGGTTCACCCACTAAGCTTGCTACCAGCTATAACCCTGCTGATGATATATGATTATATGTTAAGAAGAACACCCGTTAGCTAGTGAGTCCAGATCTAAATTGAGTCGAAAGGAGAAGTCATAGCTGAATAAGGAAAAGTCCATTGAGGAACAATTACATACCAAAGACTTTTCTCCAAAATATTATTCTTAAGATATTCCCTCAAAATATGAACACTAGAACCTAGAGAATTGATTGTCGTGGACCTAAGTATTCACTCGTCCTCATACTCATTATCTTCATAATCCTTAGCCGGATATTCATAATCTCTATAAAACCATGGATAATACCCGTCTTCTTTGAATTAAAACCACAAACACTCTCTCATATTCATAATCTTTATCTCCTCACTTATCATTGTGTCAGAATGAATCAATCTTCGGGTAATCCTCCTAATTATTCAGTGAACTCTTTTGAATTCATGATCATATCCATATATTGAACAGCTTTTTGCTACTAATGTTGAGAACATATCCAACAGCTATTCAGTTATCATTGGCCAATTCGTTATATATAATCTAGTAATCTTTTTTTTGTCGTAGTGGAAAAACCTTCACAGGGGCCGTACATGAGTCCGCCGCCGATTGGTTATCCGACCAGAGATGTGGCTGGTGCGGATCCTGTGGTAGCCAAAGTGGAGACCGAGTCCAAAGGCGAAGAAGAAGGGTGTTCTTGTTGTAAAGTGTATATAAATATTTCTTTCAATTTACTTTCTTCTTTGCTAGAAAAACTACTTTTTATTTATATAGATAGATTAGTTGCTTCTAGTTATATGTTAATCATTTGCCGAATATTCACACTGCGCTCAAATGTTGTTTTTTTGTTTTTAATGGTCTGTTTGTGTAGATTTCAGAGATGTGTTTTCTTCATTTTTTGGGGTTTTTAAAATGTTTAACCCATCTTTTTTATAGATTTCTTTTTCTTTTTCATTATGTTAGACGAGTTAAATTTTAAACCTGGGTTTTGTTTTTTTTTTAATGTCTAATTTCACTAACTCAATTTTTTCCAGAATAAATCCAAGTTTTCAGCTCAAATTCCTTTTCAATTTCCAACTAACAACCAAAGTAAATTAAAATTGTTTCTCACGTTGCTATATGAAAACCTAGCTGCTTCTAGTATTTCAGAAGAGGTGTTACTATTTTCATTAGTACATTATCATATTTCCTACATAATAATTGTAAAAGGCTAATAATGGCTTTTTTTTGCAGTATTAAGACGGTCTGCTTCTGTTACCATATTTACCACTGTTTCTGCTAGTGATGAGATCGGAGTCAACGGTTTCATGCACTTATTGGTGTTATATATATATATATATATTTGATGATTATTGTGTTACTTAATTTCAGCTTTGTGCGAGATGTATTGTTCTCTTTGTTGTGTTTTACATAAGTGATCATATATATATAAGTCAATTTGGTTTGTGAAGATGCTATATCCAACACATGTCCTCTAAATCTTCGTAACAATGTAAAATACAACTATGTTAAAAATGTAACATAAAATACACTAAATTGTGATCTGCTTATGGAATTTACGGATTATTTTATTCATCGTAATAATTACTACTTATACTACTGCATTAATAATTTTTAACTAAAACCATAAATCGTTCATTTGTTAATTATTCTCTAAACAAATTATGATTATTCTCTAATAGAAATATTATTTAATTAGATTATTATTTAAACAATTTTGACAGTCAGATTTAATAGATTTATTTAAAATGTGATATGCAAACTTTAAATATTATATATTTATGTATATTATCTTATAAAAATTACTAGTATTGTTGTCCGTGCTATGCACAGTTCATCGGCTGTTTATAAACTTTATTTGATTATGTTATAGTTTCCAATCAAAATAAATTATTTTTTTATCAAATATTCTTTGGCCAGTGGTACTTTAATATAAGAAGTGAGTATTCAAACAAGCTGCTCCAAGGTATAAAAAGTTAAAATAAGATCATTTTAAAATGGGTTGTCCAAAAAAAAAAGAAGATCATTTTAAAATGGATACATGTTTTTGCAAAATATTTCAAAAATAATTAAGAGGGAGTTAGTAAGAGTTAGATTTAGAATGATTGTTAGAATTTTTAGAATCTAGTGTTGTTGATTTATATCAGTGACGGATCCATGAATTTTTTTAACCGACGTCAATACTTAGATAAAATTATAAATACCAAAAAAATTATATAAAATATAACAACGTTCTACAAAGTCATTCTATGATCTTTCATATAAGGAAACCTTTTGTCTGTTTTCATTATCTTCATTGCTGAAAAACATTTCTCTATAATTGCAGTAACAACGGGTAAAATCAGAATCAACTTCAGAAGCCTATAAACCAAAAGAATGACAAATGGTTGGGCTTTCGTTAATGAGATGTCACAGGTCAAATTTAAGGGGTTCAGATTTATAAAAACACATAAGCATACAATAATTTTTTTAATTAATGGTGTGTCAAGTGACACCCTATTGCACCATGTACATCCGCTTTTGATTTATAGATTCTTACACTCTTAATAAAGTTAAGTGTTATTAATTTGATGGTTTTATAATTTTTTTATCAAAATCTATTGTTATTCAAAAGGTTTGATTTAAATCATTCTCGAAATCCACTAAAGTTATTGTTAGTGGAGTTGTATTCTTAAAAAGTTAACTCATTAAACAAGGACGGGACAAATGACGTGAGAGATATGACGTTACTCGGCTTACGTCATCTTCATTTGGAGCCAAAATAATTAATTTGAATTTAAGGACGGGGACAAATCCACATGATTGATCAACGATGCTTGTCATCGCCGCGTAGTAAGCCTCCATTTATGGACCCAGCATATTCCCTGTTTTGGTTTTATCCGAGCAAAAAGAAGGAACTTTGACGATTCACAAAAAGTAATATTTGAAAATTTGAAGTTGTGTTTATGAAAATGAAAGTTATGTGAATTTTTAAATGAAAATGAAAAGGAAATGAGAGAAAATGAAAATTTATTTATTTAGAAACACAAAAAATGGTTGAGAATTGAATGATAGAAGTGTAAAGAGTTTAAAAATGATTATTAATGGTGGTTGAAGAATTGATGATAATGTCATGGTTGTTAATAATAAGAAATGTTTAGGTTTTTTAACATTTTTGAATTAATTAAGAAATTAATTAATAATGGCAATTCTATAAATATTTCAAAAACATAGGGATGAATAGAAATTTTCAATAGTGAATAGTAAGGACAAAAGAAAATAGATTGGTTTTGGAGTTGATTTGAATTTCTAGGTTGTTTTTGAAAGAAAAAAAAATTGTTGGTGTGTGATTGTATGATTATATGTTGGTAAAATTATGATATATGATTAACCTTGCTGATGATATGGATATGAAGGATTATATGTTAAGAAGATAACCCTGCTGATGATATATGATTATATGTTAAGAAGAACATTCGTTATTGAGTCCAGATCTAAATTGAGTCGAAAAGAGAGTTATAGCTGAACAAGGAACCACAAATAGTAGAGGAGGAGATCGACGGAACTCTCTCCCAGGCATTACTCCCCATACTGTTCTTTACCCGCTAGTTTTTAAAACCTCCCTTTCTACTTTTCGTCAGACTTTCTCTGTTTGTAACGGAAAACGGCTGACAGTTTGAGAAAATTCAAAACATCCCCCTCCTTTTGGCCATTATCCTTTGAATCAAACTAGAGATGACTTCTTTACCCGCTGGATTCTCCGGTGAAAACCGTCGGAAGAGACTTCTACTCTGATCTTTCTCATCCATAGACGACGGAGATTCATACTTGACGAGATGGTGGGTGACTGAGA
The DNA here is from genome assembly GCF_000801105.2 of Raphanus sativus. Lineage (NCBI taxonomy): Eukaryota > Viridiplantae > Streptophyta > Magnoliopsida > Brassicales > Brassicaceae > Raphanus > Raphanus sativus. The sequence continues at coordinate 34,629,689 of NC_079515.1, read as the reverse complement.
CAGAGTCGACGAGAACTCCTCTTATCTCTTTTTTTTGCTCCTTTCAGACCCTCTACTTGTATTTCTGCTCTGTCGAATCCATCCAAGATCTGTCTATCTAAGCTACCTGGTTAACCTCCTTGCTACAAACCATGGAGTACCGAAGACTAACAACGGCAGAAAAAGGAAAAGGCTTGGCCTCGAGCTCCAGGGACACCACCTGCAAGCGTATCAGAGCCCCTGATTTTGACTTCTCAGACCTCGTGAAGGAGAACTCAAAAACCCTCATAGGAAGAGTCTTGAACCACAGAGAGCAGCAGGTGGAACAGCTGTTGGTTGAGCTACCAAAGAAGTGGATTCTTAGGGGAAAAGCTCTTGGAGCTGATTTGGAAAACGGACGCTTCCAATTCCGTTTTGACCGGGAAGAAGATCTACTGGGAGTGCTCCTCAGCAGGCCGTACCAGCACAACAACTGGATGGTTATTCTCGAATGATGGGAGCCAATCATTTCTAGTAGCTTCCCATCCAAGATCCCCTTCTGGATTACGGTAAAGGGTCTGCCACTCCATTTCTGGCATGAGAAGATGGTGGACACAATAGCACCAGAACTAGGCCATCTAGAGGATTCTGACATCACCAAACTCTCAGCTAGGATCAGAATCCTCCTGGATGCTTTTGAACCGCTTACTATGGACTCAATGGTTGACTTCTCTACTGGTGAAGAAGTCTCAATTACCTTCGAATACGAGAAGATTGCCAACTATTGCACTATCTGCAAAAAACTGACACACACCTCCCGTACCTGCAACATGAAAGAACCACATCAGAGACGTGCTGACTACAACAACCACGTTGTTGATGAGGGTTATGGAGTACTTACTGTGGTCGACGCAACTCCTCACAGGGGGACATGAATGCTTTGAAGCCAAGACCAACACAAAATGGAAGAGATAGCAGCCATGAAAATGAATCCTTCTATCAAAGGGTTGATAGGTATGGAAGGCCTTTTGGTGAAAGGGTCACCTCTGAAGCCTCTCGAGTCCAACCACTCAGAAATAAGATAACTCCAGACAATGCCAATCGAGCTCCCCTGCAGATAGGCAATGGTCCTCCTACCCGCTCGGTGGGGAGAATCTCAGCGAAGGATAGGTTGCAACCACCAGGTCAACCGCAACTGCAATGGAGAGTAAGAGAGAAGCAGAGTACGCCACCCCTCCCGCCACTACCTCCAGCTCCCAGAGAATCAACGATGGTCACACCTACACCTGTGCTCGAAAGAAACCTCCATGAGTGTGAATTCTCTAAACAGATTATCCCTACTGAAGAAGAGGTTCTTGGGGAATTAAGAGAGGTTACCTTGCAATAAGTAAACTGCCCAGACCCTATTGAGAGTGCAGCAAGAAGAAGAAGGGTGATTATTGAGGAACCAAATGTGATGGTTCAGGCTGCGGCCAATATTGTCGCTGCAGCTGCACCGTCAAGCTCAAGAAACGCCGAGCAGGGTATCCCAGCGGTTATTCTACTACCAAATGCAGATGAGGGTACTACTGGAACGACTGGGTCCAAACGTCGTGGAAGACCGCCTGGTACAAAAAAGCATCAGGTAACCTCAAAGGTTATGGGAGACAGCGCAAAGAAAAGAATCTTTTCCAAAATTCATGCATCACCAGCTAAGACAAACTCCACCCCATCTAACTCAGCAAGAGTCAGAGTCACAGCCGCAACTCCACCTATCTCAAATGTTGTTGTTCCAACAAATGTCGCTAACAACTCTGGGACAAAGCCGGGTTTTCGCATCCCCGGAAGCCCTTTTCCTTAGCTGTTTTAAGCTGGAACTGTTGTGGGATTGGAAGTCCCAGAACCGTCCAGCGTTTGAAGGAGCTATCTCAAAATTGCTCCCCTGATATATGCTTCCTAATGGAGACAAAGAATCCAGATCAGTTTGTTTTGGATGAGCTTAAAGATTTGAATTATGACTCTCACCATTTGGTCTCTCCTCACGGTCTTGGTGGAGGTGGCCTTGCTTTAGTCTGGAAAAATCATGTTGATGTTACAGTTACTACTGCGAACCATAACTTCATCGACTGTACCATCAAATACAAGAACGTTGAGTTTTTCTGTACCTTTGTCTATGGCGCCCCAGAAGTTCCCAATCGTCAAGCGGTTTGGGATGCTCTTTCGAATCTGTCAAACTCCCGAACTGGTGCCTGGTACCTAACGGGAGACTTCAATGAAATTACAAATAATGCAGAAAAATCAGGAGGGAAAGAGAGAGCTGAGAGCACCTTCTGTTCTTTCAGAAGCTTCCTAGCGCAGTGTGATCTCTTCGACCTTCAACATACCGGTAATTTCCTCTCTTGGAGAGGAACAAGAGGCTCCCGGGACAAAGGGACATACGTTGTCCACTGCAGGCTGGACATAACACTGGTTAACAGCGATTGGTTAGACCTTTTCCCGACAGCACGCTGCCACTACCTGCTCTTCGAGGGATCTGATCACCGGCCCCTGCTCTCCATCTTCGATCCTACAAAGCTAAAGTCACAAAAGATGTTCAGATATGATAGAAGGCTTCGCAGTAATATGGAAGTAAAAACTCTTATTGAAAAAGCTTTGAGTGAAGATAATAGTTGCGAGGTGATGGAGAGGATCTCTAAATGTCGTAAGGCAATATCTAAGTGGAGTAAAGATCAGTACCTGAATAGTAAGAAAGCAATCGATGATTTGAAACTCCATCTTGACTCTGAACTCTCCAAGACGTCTGCGGATGAACCAGTGATCTCCTCCTTGAACTTTGCTCTCCTACAAGCTTACAAAGCAGAGGAAGAGTACTGGAGGCAACGAAGCAGACAACAATGGCTATCTCTTGGGGACCGAAACACGGGCTACTTCCATGCATCGGCTCGGGGACGCCGCGCACGCAACAGACTAGCGGTTATGGAGGCAACTGATGGAACCCTTGTGTATGAGGAAGACCATATAGCCTCTGTGATCTCTGCTTACTTCTCATCCATTTTCACTGCCTCTACTCATGACTGCGATGAAACGGTTTGTAGTGCCTTAACCTCAAAAGTCACAGCAGCTCAGAATGAAAGGCTTATTGAAATCCCATCTGCTTCGGAGATCAAGAAGGCCATTTTCTCCATTCACCCGGATAAGGCGCCGGGCCCTGATGCCTTCTCTGCCAATTTTTTCCAGACGAATTGGGAGACTACGGGACCTGCAATCATTCGAGAGATTCAGAACTTCTTCCTGCATGGAACTTTACCTCAGTCCCTAAATGCTACACATATCAGGTTAATCCCAAAAATACCTAGTCCTAAACTGGTATCGGATTACAGACCTATAGCCTTGTGTAATATTTACTACAAAGTCATCTCTAAGCTGCTATCTCTACGTCTCAAACCTCTACTACACAGTATCATATCGGAAAACCAGTCGGCGTTCGTACCTGGGCGAGCCATCTCCGATAACGTGCTCATCACGCATGAGATCCTCCACTACCTCAAGACCACTGAATCAAGAAAGCGATGCTCAATGGCAGTGAAAACTGACATGAGCAAAGCATATGACAGGTTAGAGTGGAGGTTTATAAAATCTGTGCTAACAACCTTGGGTTTTCACGACAATTTTGTTACCTGGACATTGGAGTGTATCACTACTGTCTCGTACTCCTTCTTGGTGAATGACGCTGTGTTAGGTTGCGTTCAGCCAGAGAGAGGGATCAGACAAGGTGATCCCTTGTCGCCATATATCTTCATCCTGTGCAGCGAAATTCTGTCAGGGTTGTGCTCTAAGGCTCAAAGAGAATGAAGACTACCGGGGATTAAGATAGCAAAAAACAGTCCAAGCATAAACCACTTACTTTTTGCTGATGATACCATGTTTTTCATCCCCACGGATCATCGAAGTTGCACCACACTGAAGAGCATCCTTAATCTCTATGAAGAAGCCTCTGGTCAGCGGATCAACACAGACAAATCGTCGTTATCCTTTGCTGCAAGAACATCTTCGAGAATGAGGAATGAAGTTAAAAGAATTCTTGAGATCACGAAAGAAGGGGGAGTGGGGAAGTATCTAGGCTTACCTGAACACTTTGGCCGACGGAAGAAAGATCTGTTCCACTCTATTGTCTTCGGCAGGGAAACTGACTCTTCTCAAAGCAGTGCTCTCTGCCATCCCCTCCTACGCTATGACCTGCTTTCTCCTACCTTTAGGCATTTGCAACATGATCTAATCAGTGCTGACTCGTTTCTGGTGGGACTCAAACACAGGGAAGAAGAAGATGTGTTGGTTGTCTTGGGACAAACTAACAAAACCTAAAGGAATGGGAGGACTTGGTTTCAAAGACATACAAACTTTCAATGTAGCACTGCTGGCAAAGCTCCCGTGGCGTATGCTCACCAATCCAGACTGTCTGCTGTCCCGTGTTATGCTTGGCAAGTACTGCCACAAAGCTTCTCTACTTAACGTTCAACTTGTTAAGGGCGCTTCCCACGGATGGACAAGCATTTTAGCAGGCAGAGATCTTCTAAAAGCTCATCTCGGAAGAGCTGTGGGTGATGGAACTGAAATCAAAGTCTGGCATGAATCATGGATTTCTACCTCAACAAGTGTACTTCCACACGGACCTCTCAAAGAAGGAGACAGGGACATGTTCGTCTCAGACCTAATAACTAGGGGATCCTGCGATTGGAACAAGGAACTCATCAACAAGATCCTACCAGAGTTCATAGAGGAAATTTTGAAATTAAAACCAAGCAAAATGGAGCTCAAGATTCTTACATTTGGTACCCCGCGAGCTCTGGTTTCTACTCAACAAAATCAGGATATGCAGCTGCAGTAGCAACGCAGGATCTGGACAACAACAACACGACCACTCTCAGCACTTTCAACTGGTATAAATCAGTATGGTCTGTTCCGACTGCTCCAAAGATCCAGCTCTTCATTTGGAAAGCCATAAACGGAGCCCTGCCCACGGGAGAAAATCTTCAAAAGCGAGGAATGATGCAGAATACTCTCTGCGTCCATTGTGGCCTCACGGAAACTACAGAACATCTCCTTCTCCACTGCTCCTTTGCGAAACAGGTCTGGAAGCAAATGCCGCTTGCATCTCCTATGGATCCAGATGATTTCCCATCCGTCGCATCAGCTGCCGCGGCGGCAACTTCGTGGCTCTGCCTACCACCTTCTGGGATCTCAGGTGATATCTTCTCCTGGGTGGTATGGCATCTCTGGGTCACTAGAAACCAACTGGTGTTTGAAGCTCGCCCTGCATCGGCGGATTCAACGGCTCTAAAAGCTCTGATGAGTGCTAGGGAATGTATACAAGCGCATGAACCGCCTATTAAATTTTTGAAGAACACTCAGATCCGGGGGAGACCTGACTCGATTCCAACCGGGACAGTTGCATGCAACACCGATGCATCCTGGAGAAAGGAAGCCTCTGATGCAGGTCTCGCTTGGATCTTCGACTCTTCTACAGCGCTCACCGCCTCGAATGGATGCAAGTTTCAATCCGGAGTTGCATCAACTCTTATGGCTGAAGGATTGGCGGTAAGGGAAGCTCTCTGCCACGCTCTCCACGTCGGTATCTCAAAAATCTGGCTTCGATCAGATTGTTTGTCGCTGATCAACGCGATAAGTTTGGTTACAAAGCCGATGGATCTCTACGGAGTCCTCTCGGACATCGAACGCCTCTATGTTTCTTTTGATTTCTGCTATTTTTCTTTTGTTGCTAGAGAAGAAAATGGGCCAGCGGACAGTTTGTCCAAAGTCTACTTGTATCACTCTGTTACTTCTTGGGTTTGAGGCCGGGCTTTTAATCTAAATTAGTTGTTCAAAAAAAAAAAAGCTGAACAAGGAAAAGTCCATTGAGGAACAATTACTTACCAAAGACTTTTTCTCCTAAATATTATTCTCAAGATATTCCCTCAAAATATGAACACTGGAACCTAGAGAATTGATTGTCGTGGACCTAAGTATTCACTCGTCCTCATACTCATTAGCTTCATAATTCTTAGCCGGATATTCATAATCTCTATAAAACCATGGATAATACCCGTCTTCTTTGAATTAAAATCACAACACTCTCTCATATTCATAATCTTTGTCTCCTCACTTATCATTGTGTCAGAATGAATCAATCTTCGGGTAATCCTCCTAATTATTCAGTTAATTATTTTGAATTCATGATCATATCCATATATCGAACAGTTTTTTGCCACTAATGTTGAGAACATATCCAACAGCTATTCAGTTATCATTGGCCAATTCGTTGTATATAATCTAGTAATCTTTTTTTTTGTCGTAGTGGAAAAACCTTCACAGGGGTCGTACATGAGTCCGCCGCCGATTGGTTATCCGACCAGAGATGTGGCTGGTGCGGATCCTGTGGTAGCCAAAGTGGAGACCAAGTCCAAAGGCGGGTGTTCTTGTTGTGGAGGATATTCTTGTGTACAAATGTATATAAATATTTCTTTCAATTTACTTTCTTCTTTGCTAGAAAAACTAGTTTTTATTTATATAGATTAGTTGCTTCTAGTTATATGTTAATCATTTGCCGAATATTCACACTGCGCTTAAATGTTGTTTTTTGTTTTGTTTTTAATGGTCTGTTTGTATAGATTTTAGAGATGTGTTTTCTTCGTTTTTTTTGGGTTTTTTAAATGTTTAACCCATCTTTTTTATAGATTTATTTTTTTCATTATTTTAAACGAGTTAAATTTTAAACGAGTTAAATTTTAAACCTGGGTTTTGTTTAAAAAACAAATGTCTAATTTCAGTAACTCAATTTTCCAGGATAATTCCAACTTCAGTTAAGTTTTCAGCTCAAATTCCTTTTCAATTTCCAACTGAACAACCAAAGTAAATTAAAATTGTTTCTCACGTTGCTATATGAAAACCTCGCTGCTTCTAGTATTTCAGAAGGGATGTAACTATTTTAATTAGTACAATATCATATTTCCTACATAATAATTGTAAAAGGCTAACAATGGCTTTTTTCTTGGCAGTCTTGAGAAGCTCTGCCTTTGTTACCATATTTTGGATTGTTTTCAAAACCACTGTTGCTGCTGATGAGATCGGAGTTAACGGTTTCATGCACTTATTGGTGTATATATATATATATATATATATATATATATATATATATATATATATTTATATTTGATGATTATTGTGTTACTTAATTTCAGCTTTATGTGAAATGTACTCTACGGATGGTTCTCTTTGTTGTGTTTTACATAAGTGATCATATATATAAGTCAATTTTGTTTGTGAAGATGCTATATCCAACACATGTCCTCTAAATCTTCATAACAATGTAAAATATAACAAGTACGCTAAAAACTGTAACATAATATACACTAGATTGTGATAAGCGCTAAGCGCAACATTTACCTTCTCCGGATATAATAAGAGTTACTATCAGATTTATCATCAATAGAATTTAATTATTTTATATTTAATATATTTAAAAAGATAAACAAAATATTGTCAAGTTATATTGTATTATTAAAATAAAATTATAAAATAAATAAAAATAATAGTTGTTGCTATTTTTTTAAAAAATTATTTTCGACATTGTATAAACCCTAAAACCTAATAACTTTGGATAAATCAGCACCTTAAATCAAAAATATTACACTAAATTTAAAAACACTAAATCATTAATCCTAACTAAAACTGATTGGCTTAGCGAAAGATCAGATTCGATCAAAGATCTCTCTTTGTCTCTCTGTTCCTTCTGAAAGATGTATCACGGTTAAGAAAGATGAACGAGAGAAATTCCTCTCCCTAAAAGAGATGAGAGAGAGTCGATCAGGGTTTGCATCTGTAAATCACTCTATTTTGAGGAGTGAATTTTGTTATAACTAATCTTGTAAACATAAACAGTTTTTTTTGTTGCGGATTTTCTTTTGAATTTCAGTTGGCCCAGCCCGTCTTAAATGGGCCGAACTATAATCATTTCCTTCAGGAATATTCAGGGTTTTCCTTAGCAGTTAGCACACTATATAATCAAACCAAAAACTTAACCTCTAGCCGGAAGAGGTAGAAGAGACGAAGCCATGGTTAAGTTTCTGAAGCAGAACAAAGCTGTGATCCTCCTTCAAGGTCGTTATGCCGGCAAGAAGGCAGTGATCATCCGTTCTTTCGACGACGGCAACCGCGAGCGTCCTTACGGACACTGCCTCGTCGCCGGACTCAAGAAGTATCCGAGTAAAGTCATCCGCAAGGACTCGGCGAAGAAATCGAGAGTCAAATGTTTCATCAAGGTCGTTAACTACCAGCATCTGATGCCTACTCGTTACACGTTGGACGTGGATCTGAAGGAGGTTGCGACTCTCGAGGCTCTGTCTTCGAAGGACAAGAAGGTGGCGGCTCTCAAGGAGGCTAAGGCTAAGCTCGAGGAGAGGTTCAAGACTGGAAAGAACAGGTGGTTCTTCACCAAGCTCAGGTTCTGAGAACTGAGTTTTTCTTTTAATATTTTGTAATGGAATTTACATGTAGTTCTAGAATGGATGTGGATCATGTTTAAGACTTTTTGGTTTGAAATATTTTGCTTTTTTTTATCATTTTTATCATCATTTGTGACTGTGTGAAATATGATGCAAGCTAATTGCTTTACAAGATTCGCAGTGCTAGATTCAGGGCCGGCCCAGAGGGGAAGCCATCCAAGCCATCGATTAGGGCATCCAATTTAAAGGGGCATATTTTCTATAAATTTTTGTTACTATATAGATAAAAATAATTTTATAAGATTTTTTAATTGAAACTATACTTATTGGACATTTTTACTTATGATATTTTGAAGACATAATTCAAATACTGAAAAATTCTTTAAAATGATATTCACTCGAACATAAATAGTGGTATTTTACTTATGGAATTAATATTCTACAAGAATCAATGTCACAATAGATTAGAAAACCTACTATAATATTTTTTTGTTAAAGAATGAATGTTATATGACAATATAAATTATTTAGTGGGCATTTTTACTTATGATATTTTGAAGGCATTTTTACTTATGATATTTTGAAGGCATAATTCAAATACTGAAAATTTCTTTAAAGTGATATTCATTCGAACATAATTAGTGGTATTTTATTTATGGAATTATTATTCTACAAGAATCAATGTCAAAATAGATTAGATCGCCTACTATAATATTTGTTTTTTAAAGAATGATTGTTATATGAAAAAAAAAATTATTTAGTGTGCATTTTAGAATATAAGAATATCGATCATCACATATAAAAAAATTTTAAAAGGTAAAAATAGTTATTAGTAGTATAACATGTTATTTAAGAGATTACCTAAATTGATTTTGTTATCGATCAAAACTGTTATAAGAATTGACTATATTTATTTAATGAATGCTTTTACATGAAAAAATGCAAAAAAAATATATTTTAATGTTTTATATTTACCGTTTTAGTTCAAAATTTTAAATTACTTTTAAATTAGTTTTTAAATAATTTCAAGATAAAATATTAAAATGCATAGTTTTAAAATTGGATTAGAGCATTGTTAAACGGTAGACCGGCACTGGCTAGATTGGTAATGAAATGGGCTTGTCTGAATTCATTTTTTTTGGTTTTAAAAGGGATTTGATCTTTGGGTGTAATGCAAATGTACGATTTGTCTTTGCTTGTGGGAACACATTAAGTGTCATTGAAGCATACTCAAGTTAGTTGGCACTCTCGATCAGGGCCGGGTTTGACCTCAAACATTTGATGCAACCGTATGGGTGCAATAATTTATGCAAAATTTTGAGAGCCTATTTACTATGATTATTATTACTTATTAATACGTCAATTTGTTATTGGTATATTTTGATAAGTTAAAGAAAGTGGTGGGACATCACTAAAAATACAAAGAAAATTAAATTTATATATTGTTTTGTGTTATTAAAAATGAGTGGATTAAATAAGAAAAATATTATGACTATAAAAAAGAAAAATAACTGATTTAGAATAACTATCTATTGTGTTATTAAATACGAGTGGATTAAATGGTTTGACTATGTTGTCGATGGAAAAAGTTATGATCAAGAAAGAAAAGTGCATTTGCCTTCGTTACTTGTTTGATTATTTATAGGTTTTATTTTTGATTCAACTTCGTCAGACGAAGACTATTTTAAATCAATCACGACTGCTAGTTGAGTTTTACCAACAAACTATAAGAATTTAGCTCAATAAAGGTTGGGAGAATTCTAAATGTTCAATCCATAATTCTCTTGAAACCAGCCTTTGAAAACTACAATTTAAATTATAAATATAAGTTATAACTTTACATTTTTCTTCTTTTTATGGCAAAATGGTTTGATATATGATCTATCATATATGAGTTGTAGTCGAAGAGAAACTGTCATTGGATTTTTTTTTTCATTTCCACAAAATTAATTTGGATTTTTTTTGTCTTCAATCGTTTTTTTTTTTTTTTTTTTTTTTTTGTCGGCTGCCCAATGTACTAGATCAAGTGGGGTCGAGACGAGTTAATCCTCCGGGGAGCATCTCCGTCTGTCCGAGTCTGACCTATATGGGAAAATATGTAACCTTTCCTCCTAGCTTCCTTTGCCAAAGTATCCGCACGACCATTTCTACTTCTAGGAATATGACTAAGGGTCACATCCTCGAAATTATCCTGTAGTCGGTGGAACATGTCGAGCTCTGTTGCGAAGGATGGCCATTCTTCCGGGTTTGTGGTCATGTCAACTAGGTCCGAGCAGTCTGTTTCGAACCGTATCGATGTGAACCTCCTCTCTTGCATACATGAGATTGCCCAGAGTAGACCGTCCATCTCAGCATGGAGTGCTGAGAGGCTCCTAGTACAAGCCCGTAGTCCAAACATCTCATTTCCGATATGATCCTTAAGACTCCACCCTAGCCCACTAACACTGCCAGTATTAATCCATGATGCATCAATTTGGCATGTAGGAATTCGGGGTGTCTCGGGATTCGTCTCTATCGCTGGGGTGTGAGGGTCATCCTGATCCTCATCAGTTTGATCCTTTTCATTTGCCTTCCTCCAGCAGTCTGCTTCGAGGGATGCATGTTGAAGAGTATCCATCGGGGAGACGACTTTCCCATTGAAGAGTTTGTCATTCCTCGCCTTCCAAATGTACCAACAGATCCATGGGAAGGTATCGAATTGTGGTCTCGAAGGAGCCACCTCTTTTCTCTCCCAAAACAGAAAGGTCATGTTTTGGTAAATAGATTTACTCGGGAAGTCACCCGGAATGGACGGATAGTCCGATAAGGCCCAAACCTGTAGGGCTGGGGGGCATTCAAACAGAAGATGATTGATCGACTCCTCTGGGCCAGCACATCTAGGACAACTCCTATCGGTGCCCAAGTGTCTATAAGTGAGCCTCTCTGCCGTCGCCACGCAACCAGATATAGCCTGCCATAAGAAGTGTAGTATCTTACTTGGCGCCTTAATCTTCCATACATGACTTTTAAGTCTCGTGGTACTCGGTTCTCGGACCTCGGTGCATAGATCCATTTTCGTCGATTGTAATAGATCGTACCCCGACTTGACTGTGTACGCTCCTGATTTTGTGTGGTTCCAAGCATACCCATCCATAGCAGAAAAATGGGAGGGCTTTATCCCAAGTATCAACGGTATATCTCCTGGATGGAAAAATTCTCGTAAAAGTTGTATATCCCATTCCTTGGTATCATTCCTAATAAAGGACTGAACAAGAAGTTGGGGTAATCTGTAGACTATGTGTTGGGCAGGTCTTGGTGGTCGGGCCACTGTGTCTGGGACCCAAGGATCACTCCATACCCTCGTATCTCTACCTGTTCCAATTGTCCTTCTCATGCCCGATATGAGCAAAGGTTTTGCTGCCATAATACTACGCCAGCCATATGAAGGCGAGTATATCCGTCGGTCGTCAAAGGGAGAAGAGTCGTTATAGTATCTCCCTTTTAGAACCCGCGCCAAGAGAGAATCTGGGTAATGTATCAGCCGCCATAATTGTTTCGCAAGAAGTGCTAAGTTGAAATCATGGAAATCTCGAAAACCTAATCCTCCCAAATCTTTAGGAGTACAGATCTCATCCCATGCTATCCAATGTAAACCTCTGCTGTTTTGTTTTGAACTCCACCAGAAATTAGATGTAGTACTCCTGAGTTTATCGGTAATGCCTTGTGGGAGCAAATAACTTGACATGACATATGTCGAGGATGCTTGAGCCACTGCTTTTATCTGCACTTCTTTTCCTCCTTTAGAGAGAAGTCTCGATGACCAATTGTTAACTCGTCCATTAAGTCGATCCTGTACAAAGGAAAACACTTTCATTTTTGAGCCACAAATTTGCTCAGGTAACCCAAGGTACATTCCCATGCCACCTTCCGAGGTAAAACCTAGAACCTCTTTTATATCTTTTTTCAAAGCCGCCTCCACCCGGTTGCCAAAGAACATAGAAGACTTGGACGTGTTTATTCTCTGTCCCGATGCCTTCCCATAGATATCTAGGATGTCTATGATCTCCTTGCATTGGCTTAATTCGGCTTTGCAGAAGAAAAGACTATCATCAGCAAAAAGCAAATGTGATATCCTCGGGCTTGCTCTAGCAACGCGGAGCCCAACAATTTGCTTCTCTAGTTCTGCTCCATTAAGGAGTGAGATCAATGCCTCCGTGCATAAGATGAACAAAAAGGGGGACAAGGGGTCTCCTTGTCTCAAACCTCTCTTTGGGAAGATTCTTCCTCTTGGTTGTCCATTGACTAAGACTTGATATGAGACCGATGTGACGCAACACATAATGAGGTCAACAAGTCTTTCATCAAAGCCCATCTTTAACATCAAAGCCGCTATGAAGCTCCATTCCACTCTATCATATGCTTTGCTCATATCTGTTTTAATAGCCATAAAGTCTTCTCTGCATCTTTTGTTAGTCCTTAGTGCGTGAAAGCTTTCTTGTGCTACAAGAATATTATCCGTGATTAATCGTTTTGCTACAAACGCCGATTGTGTCTCTGAGATCAATCGCGGAAGAATCCTCTTAAGTCTCTTGCATAGTAGCTTTGAAATAATCTTGTAGCTAACATTGCAAAGGCTAATTGGTCTGAACTCTGTCATATCTCGTGGTTTCTTCTTTTTGGGGATAAGGCAAATATTCGTCTGATTTAATAGCGGGTCGAAACTGCCTGTGGCGAAAAAGTCCTTCACAAGTTTGATAATGTCTTGGCCCATCTCGCGCCAGAATCTCTGGAATAGTTTGCTAGTCATGCCATCCGGACCGGGGGCTTTATTCGGGTTAATATCAAAAACTGCCTTTTTAATCTCCTGTTCCGACGGTTCTTCTAAAAGCAATCTATTGTCGGACTGAGACACTTTGCCAGAGATAAAACGAAGAGAGGCATCTAGCTCTGTCGGTATGGAGGAAGAGAAGAGATCTCGAAAGTATTGAACAGCCACGTTCTCTACTTCAATTTCACTCTCAACCAGCTTCCCATGTTTATCTTTTATGCTGATGATCCGGTTTTGGGCTCTTCTCTGGTTTGTAATCGCATGATGGAACTTTGTGTTTCTGTCCCCGTGTCGGTGCCACTGATTTCTGCTTTTTTGTTCCCAAAAAGAATTTTCTTCTTTAAAAGCAACGGTTAACTGTCTTCTCAGTTCCTCCAGATCTGCGGTTGTGGAGTTTTCATCGTCTTGTACCAGGTCGATTTTGTGTTTCAGTTCTTTAATTAAGATAGCTGAATTTGTCGGGTTTTGTTTTTTCCAAGAACTAATTTTATTTCGACATGAGGTAACTTTTTGATGAAAATTCCTCATAGGAGCTTCATCAAAATGTCCCCATCCCGATAGTACCGCTTCTTTAAATCCCGGTTTACCAATCCATCTCTTATCGAATCTAAAATTCTTTTTGGTCCTCCTGACAGTAGATTGTATCCTTGCTAGTACCGGTCTATGATCTGATCCCCATAATTGTAGGAATTCTACAACAGAGTGGTTAAATATGGCATGCCATTCTTCATTCGCCACTGCTCTATCGAGTTTACACTTTACTTTTCCTGTTTGTCTTCTTCCCACCCACGAGAAAGAATTTCCTTTATATGGAAAATCAAGCATCCCACAATTTCCTAGCATGTTGCGAAAAGGAAGAAATGAGTTCTCCGGGCGACGTCGTCCTCCCCTCTTCTCATGGTTCCCGGTAATTTCATTAAAATCTCCAATCATAAACCAAGCTCCATTTCGTGTTGTACTCATGCGTGACAATCGTTCCCAAACATGGTCTCGATGTCTAACCACAGGGTTTCCATACACGAAGGTCATAAAGATCTCATGTCCTTCCAACCTGGTTTGAATGTCAATCATATGATTATCCGCATATAAAATAGTAACCGATGGATCATCCATATAGAAAAGTGCTAAACCTCCGCTCCGACCAACCGGGTCAACAGTACAAACATGATCAAATCCAAAAGAAACTTGCACATCTTGCAAGACATTCCGATTGTTTTTAGTCTCCGAGAGAAAAAGAAATCTAGGTAAAAAACAATGATAAAGTTCAGTGAGGTGCTCCTTTGTAAAATTTGCACCCACACCTTGACAATTCCATGCAATTGTATTCATTTGGGAATCTTGGGTGGCCTGCTTCCCACCTTTGTAGTTTTGGTTTTGTTCTTGTGAGTAGACTCCTCTTTGTCTCTGCCGTGCTGCTTAATTACGAGCCCATTTGTTGATTTCTGGCCCAGTGACTGTCCATCTTTTGCTTCTTTTGATTCCTTAAGTTTTGGTGAAGCCCGGCCCATGAGTAAGTTCCTCTTCCTCAGGGACAAGCCCACCGCGTTAGGATTAGGAGACCCTTTCTTCTTTTTGAACGGTGACCGTAGAGCCTGTTTTGGGTGAGGAGAGGCTGGGTTGTGGCCTAGCTCAGAGCTGGATTCCGGTATATCAGTCAGTTTATCCCCCACCATCAGGTTATCGAGATTATCCTCCTGCTCGGGAGCTTCTTCTTCCTGTTCCACCGAATCATCTAGAGCCATCAGGGGTGCGATTTCTTCTATCTTCTGGTTCTCATAGTAGAGTAACTCATCTTCTTCCATAAGATCATCATCATCCTCGTTAAAATTATCACCATCGATCATCCAATCTTCCTCTTCCAAAATCTTCTCCGCATGAAGGTCCTCCACTTCGCTATTCTTTCCAATAGCTTCCTGGTGAGAAATATCTTCCTCTTTCTTATCACAAATTGCCGTTTCCTCCTCTTCCTCCACAGTTAGTTCATACCAACTCTTCTTTTTAATTTCATCATTGTTCGCAGGTAGTAGGGCTTTTGTCGGGGATCGCTTAAAAGCCTCTGCAAACTTCAGGCTTTTCTGTGCAGAACTCACCGACTCAGAGGATTCAACCACATCTCCCATTTTCCCTTTCAATTTCGAATCACCAGAAGATTTTCCTTGAATGTTAAGTCTGAAGGGTCTTTCCCGCACATGATCGGGAGAGGAGTAGATTTGTTTTGCCATTTGAGGGAGCTCCAGAGCATTGGTGAGATGCTCCTCAGATGCCTTCTCGTCCTTTGAGCTGCTGGGAGGTCGAGCCATTTGCTTCTCACGAGAGCCTGCAACTGCTGTCTCTCCCTTAGTGCTGCGAGATGAAGGTACTTGCTTTCTCTCTCCTCTCTTAGCTTCCTCACGTTTTCTGCTTGCTGCAAAAGATTCATCATATCTCCTTTTGTTGTATGTATCTTTGCTAGCTGGTTGGGTATCTCTATCTCGGGAGCTTTGTCTGTTATCATCGCGTTTCTCTTCTCTAGCTGGCCGATGGTGAGTCTCACGGTGGTCATCTCTCAGAGGATACCGGGAATCAATACGCTTCCACACGTTATCCCGGTTCTCTCTTTGAGTTCCTTCTCCGGAGCGTCTTTCGTTGTAGTTTGTAACCTGAGGCACGGTTGCACTGACTCTCCTTGTAAGATCTCCATTTCTTTTTGTATCAAATCTGGAGTGTTGACCCTGTTCTCTAGCAGCTTCATTTGATGTCCTGAATTTTGCTCTTTCTTCTTCAGATAAGGTGGGACACGACTCCGCCTCGTGGGAGATGAGACGGCATGAGTGGCACCATCTGTGGAGGTTGACATATTCCAGAGAGACTGGGACGATTTCACCAGTGGGTAGTTGCGCCCGAAGAGAGAATTTCAAGGGGAGTTCTGCATTGAGCTCAAGCTGGAATTTAGCTGTTTTCTCCTCCACCGGGCCTACATGTCCAAGTCTTGATCCTAGTGCCCTGAACATCGGTTCTAGCCAGTAGTGTGTCGGAATCCCCATAACGGTGACCCAAAACGTCATAGTGTTGGGGAAGGAGTCGCCTATGTGAGGTGCCCATCTTTCAAGCGCAAAGGACCACTTGTTGTAGTGACATGGCCTTTTGCTTAACACCTTCTGTAGGTCTTCTTCAGAATCGAAGTCAAATTGGAAGCGTTGGTTCCCCAAGTCCACCCCACGAACTCTGCCTTCAACATCCCATATGCTCGGTCTTGGGAGGAGAGAGATGAGGGTTTCGACACTGCGCCTCTCTCTGTTGAAGAGCCTTCCAACCAGACTGAGTTGGTAACGAGCTATAAGCTCCGAGTTGTCAACGTAGGGAAGGATAACCAGGTCGTCATCCTCCTCCTCTTGAACTTGAGCGAGCGTTTTGCTCTTGCTTGACGATGCAAGTGAGTGAGACATCTTGTGATTTCCAAGTAAGTGTAGATCTACAGTAATTTTAAATTTCCCAAGAGAGAACCGTAAAAACCCTTCCTTTGTAACAGAAAAGTTAACAAGAAACCGCCTTCCTTTGTAGGAGCTGGGACCTAACAAAGGGCAAGAGGAAGGAGTCTGGTTCTCAGTTTTGTAACAGCGACCGCAACACATCCATGGAGTGTAGGTCAACTGTAAAAACGAGGCCATTTCTTGAGAGGGGGGCTGAGGCTGTCGACATTTTCAGGTTGTAGCCTATGAGCTCTGCTAAGCGATAGAGGAGCCGCGAATATCTTCACTGATGGAGTCTAAGAAACGCACTGGCTCCGCCGTCCGTACATTTCGCCGACGAAGATCGCATCTATTACCCGATGGTTAACAGCCGAAAGTGGTAAACATTTGAAAAAGTCTTCAGAGGTGCAGTGTTTTGATGCCTGAAGCGGAAAGGAGCTGTTGGATAAAAGGGAGTTTGGGTTAAGAGTCAGCGGTTAACAACTTCTCTCGCATTTCGTGCCTGAGAGCGTTTTCTTTCTTTTTGGAAACTAGTTGGCTGCACGTTGTAGCGTGTCTTCAATCGTTTTTTATTGCTAAAATTTGGATTAGTGAAATATATTTAAAAGACAAGAATAGGCTAGGTTTTCACAATAAATATGGGGCCGAGACTATTGGATCATATTGAAATCAAACTTGCCTAGGAAGCTTTTTGGTGATGGTAGTATAGGCTCCTAACATGCCTAGATTAAAAATCATTATCGTTTATCTATTTTTCTTTTTCAATTCCTTAGCTCTGATGTTAATTACAGTTATAACTGTAATTATGATTTTGCCTGAGACGGTCTTTGACGTTGATCGACGTTAATATCGAGTCTGGCCAATATAATACAAAAGCCAAACATTGAAGAAATGATAAACTGAGTGAGAAATGGGTTAGGAAGAGGGGATTAATCTAAAGACATTACGGCTCCCACTAACCTCCATATGCATTTTGAGCTTAACTCCAATTACAATTAACAAAACAGCTCAAGACTCTCAATCATATTTTTTTAAAAATATTGTCAATTACGAGTCTCTTCACATTATTTATGGTTTTACACACACATGAATTGATAGGCTTGAACCAACTTTCTAGTATTCTTTCACCTAACAATTTTGTAGTTTTATAAAAAAAGATGCAACTTTATGTAAAAAATATATTTCTTATGAGTTTATTTAGTGGTGGACCAGGGGTTGAGTTTAATGACTAGTAAGTTTTTGTCAAGTTGATTATGCAATTTTCAAACTCCATGCATATGGTAGTTGTAATATTATCTAATGTGGTCATCATATACAAACCAAAATAAAAACACTCACTAAAAGTACATTATAAATTTATTTGTAAAAATTCATAAGGTTATGGTTATAGTTTGGCCAATGGCTTTGTTGTTTGAAATAACTTTTTATTAAATCAAAGCAAGTAAATTATTACGCTTATATGATTATATCTTACAAAAGTTTACATGAAATTTTCAGTGTAAATTCAGATACATTCATGATTCACCTGCCTTCTTCACCAAGTATTTTAAGAAACCGTAGGCTTCATCAACGCGGTCTACTCTCCCTAACGTGTATGTTATACAACAACAATGCTTTTCCAAGGGCTGGACGCTATGCATTGCTCTCATTTCCTTGAATATTTGAGAACTGAGACCATCCACTATACCAGAAGAAACTTATATAATGGGCCGTGAAGTCTAATTTAATGGGCTCAGGCTTTAACTGAGTAATTAACAACAAAGAATTATTCAGTTACTCTGCTTTTGTCAAGGAGTACAGTACATTTGTTATCTACATGAAATACACGAAAGGTCCAACTGGTGACCACTTAAAAATTGATAGGAACTACAAGGGAAAAAAATTAAAGGAATGATAAAGAATAAATGAAAAAGAAAAATTGTAGAGAAGAAACTTAGCAAATTATTATAGTGAATGGTAACCAAAAAAGGAACAAAATTTCAAATAATAAATAATTTGATAATTAACTCAGAATTAGCTGACATGATATCTGTAATATGAAAAAATGATACAAATTTTATTATTAACCATGACTGATCAGTGCTGTGTTTTATTCTTTTGCACATAATAAATAATCTTAAAAGTATAATTTACCTTTTTCTCTTGTGTCTAGATGTATTAGGCTTATATCAAAAAGCTTGATGAAAAATTATTATATAGAAGAAACAAATTTAACCTACGTACATTAGCAAGTTGGATTAAAATGTCAAATTTCTATAAATTTATTTGATACATTAACATATATAGATATATCTTTACCAATTTTCATAGTTTTCCATTTGGTTCTTTATCTAATTTGATATGGAATATATTTACACTATAATTCCTCATAAGAAAGGAACGTGAAGGAATTACCAATTCCTACGAATAATAAAATTTCCATGTAACTGGTCAAAAAACAGGAATCGGGAGGAACATAGTATTCCCTGTTATTTTTTCCTTCAGTTGGTGTCACCAGTTAGAACCGAAGATGTTCCATTTGTGCCGAAAGTGTATATTTAAGATATAAGGTGCATCTTTTTGGGTAACTCAAGAATTTTATTTCATAAAAAGTTTAGGGGATACATGGAATTGGGCTAGAATGCAAGCAGATCTTGACATATAAGTCCAGAATGCAAGCATGTCTTGACATATAAGTCCGCAGACCCATCATTTTCCCTTCTGATGAATAAAAACAAATAGGAAACAAAAGAAGAACGCGAGATCGAGGAGATGTTCCCTAAACCTTTTATGAAATGAAATTTTTGAGTTGCCCAAAAAAAGATATAGGGTGCATCTGTTAAAGCATGTGTGAGTTCCTTCCAACGATTTGTTTATTTAAAAGTTGGCTAAATCCAGAGTTAATGTGATTTCATTTCAATTTTGAAAAACTTGAAAACGAAAACCTATTGGGCTAGTCAACCTCCGTTTTATATACAAAAAATCTAAAATCAGCAAAAATGATTTTTAATGCTTTAAGAGTATTTCTATAGAAAATATCTTTAAAATAAGCCCTTTAACAAAAAAAAAAGAAGATATCTCAAAATGGATATTATATATATATTAAAATAATATAGAGAAAACAACCATTAAAAACCTAAACTTTCAAATTAAAGCCAAAAAAATTTTCAACTCATGGTTGAGCCAAAAAAATCACCAACTTTCAAATATTAGCCATTTTAATCATCATATTTTGTTGACTCGGCCATTTAAGAAACCCGAATAGTCAACTGTTAAAATCGATAAAAAAAAATAAACACATGTTAATTTTCTAAACGACATCATTTTTAAAATTGATTAAAACATTGATCAAACAATTTTTTTTCCGTCTAAAACACTTAAAACATCTCTTTCGGGAAACCATAGTGAAGAAGATGAAGTTGATTTGAGGCTCTGCTTTCGCGAAAGAGATGATTTAAATGTTTTTAGAAGTAAATAGACGTCGTTTGATCAATGTTTTAATCGATTTTTAAAATGATGTTGATTAGAGAGTTAACATGTGTTTATTTTTCAGTCGGATTTAATAGTTGACTAATCGGATTTCTTAAATGGTCGAACAAAATATGAGGTTTAAAATGACCAATATTTGAAAGTTGGTGATTTTTTTTTGGCTCAAACATGAGTTGAAGATTTTTTTGGTTTTAATTTGAAAGTTTAGAGTTTTAATGGCTATTTTCTCAAATAATATATCAGTATTTTAATGTTAAAACAAAGTCGAGTGTTTCATCAAGATCGTGAACTACCAGCATCTGATGCCTACTCGTTACACGTTGGACGTGGATCTGAAGGAGGTCGCTGACTCTCGAGGCTCTGGCTTCGAAGGACAAGAAGGTGGCGGCTCTTAAGGAGGCTAAGGCTAAGCTCGAGGAGAGGTTCAAGACTGGGAAGAACAGGTGGTTCTTCACCAAGCTCAGGTTCTGAGAGCTGAGTTTTATTTTATCTTTTGTAATGGAAGTTACCGTTTATTTTTGTAGCTGTAGAATGGATGTGTTTAAAGACTTTTTGGTTTGAAAGATTTTGCCTTTTTATCATTTTTATCATCATTTGCTTAGCTAAAGTTTTCAAGATTTACAGTGCTAGATTTGGTAGTGAAATGGGTTATGAATCAACGTCAATGCTTTTGTTACAAGGGGTTTTGATGTTCGGTGTAATGCAAATGTAGTCTCTGTCCGTGCCAGCGTGAACACATTTAAGAGTCTAGTTAGTAGTCACTCTCGATGCATTGTCGGTCTTATGGTTTTAGATGCGTGTGTTGTTGTTGAACTGCTATGTTAGTAAATTTGGGGTCTAAAAGTTGAAACCTGAACCAGTTATGTTTCAAAAGTATTAAATCAATTCACTGTAAAAGGTAAAGAATTAGCTCTTTTTTTCCAAATCTCCTTCTACAAACGTGGCTCTGGCAATTTTTCACTCATATT
Organism: Raphanus sativus; assembly: GCF_000801105.2. Lineage (NCBI taxonomy): Eukaryota > Viridiplantae > Streptophyta > Magnoliopsida > Brassicales > Brassicaceae > Raphanus > Raphanus sativus. The sequence continues at coordinate 34,608,562 of NC_079515.1, read as the reverse complement.
CATATGATTCACTAGCGCAGGGGAGTGAGTGATTAATTAAGTACCAATTTTAAGTAGATGTTGTCGATTGATGTTCTATTGGAGTCTTAATCAGAGTTACCAATTTAACATGTACTAGTCTCTATATGTTAGTGAGCTCCAATTCCATTCAAAAATGTTGCTTGTTGTTCCCTCTGTTTCAAATCAAATTAGTTGTCGTTGTATAAACAATAACTTAAAATACATTAAGTATTGTTAAAATATTTTTTAGACAGATTTATTAATTTTTTAAAAAATAATATATAAATATGTATTTATATTTAACATAAAAATATATCATGATTAAAGTAGTTACAATTCTTTTATAATAATAGCTTTAAATAAATACATGTTAATTTTTACACATGTATTATATATTTTGCTAATCTTAATTTGTCTAACCAATGTATTAGATTTTATTTTTAAACATAAATATTTTATACTTAAGAAAATAAAATATATAAATTTATCAATTAAATAAAATTTTGTTATATTTAGCTCAATATAATATTTTTAATATGATTGGTTATGATTATATAAAAGATAAAATATGATATTATTATTTATTTTTCATGTTATAAATGATAACTGAATATATTATATATAATAATATTTCAAATTAATTTCAAAATTAATAGAAATATCGAAATATAATTCTAAAAATGAAAATCTTGTAAAAATATGTTAGAGTTTTTAAATAAATAAATAAATAAATAAATATATATATATATATATATATTATATATATAAATATAATTTTTTAATATATAAGATTGCGTGCCTGAGATGAATACAATTCTTGCAAGGTTTTGACTATTCATCTAGCAAAATATAATTGTGTGTGTGTGTTATGAATTGGGACCACTTGTCAATAAAATTATGGGGTTATGCCGAGAACAGTTGTCAATAAGAGCCGTGCAAACACTAATAACATGCATAAAATATGCATTTATTCATAAAATAATGTTTTATCAATATCATTATCTCACAGAGACACCGACGAACTGACTAATAATTCCAAAACATATAGCTCTTTGTATAAAGTCATTGACTAGACTTTCAGAACAATTTTTATATTTTTATATAAAATCACTGAGTAGACTTTCAGAACAATTTTAGACTACGCGTCCAACATGAAAACATTTTAGTAGAAAGACTCTTTGGTCTGTCAAGCTGATGGGGACTAAATTTGTTGTGTATATAAAGAGAAACTGTTTTCTTGATTATAATTATCTACAAGAAACGTACGTATAGAAGATGAAAGGCTCTGAGAACTCAGTGAGTATTTTCTCTGTTACTATTTCTGTTGTCTTTTTATTTCGAGATGTGTTTGGGGATCCTGCAAGACACTTGTGTCATCCTGACCAAAGGGATGCGCTTATGGAGTTCAAGAACAAGTTCCAGATTGGAAAGCCTTGTTTTGACCGACCTCTAAAGTCATGGGAGAATAAGAGCGATTGTTGTTCTTGGGAGGGTATCAGATGTGATGCCATTTTGGGGGATGTCATCAAGTTGAACCTAAGTGACAGCTGCCTCCATGGTCAGTTCAATTCCAACAGTAGTATCTTTCTGCTTCAGAGGCTTCCTTTTTTAACAACCCTCGACCTTTCAAATAATAAGCTCAGTGGTAACATTCCATCTTCGCTTGGAAATCTTTCAAAGCTAACCACTCTTGACCTTTCAGCTAATGATTTAAGTGGTGAAATCCCATCTTCTCTTGGAAATCTCTCTAAGCTCACCACTCTTATTCTCTCCCAGAACAAATTTACTGGTAAAGTTCCATCTTCACTTGGAAATCTTTGAATCTCACTGATCTTATCCTTTGTGCTAACAACTTTGTTGGTGAAATTCCATCTTCATTTGAGAACCTTTCACATCTCACTTTTATTTCCCTCTGCGAGAACAAATTTGCCGGTGAAATCCCATCTTCATTTGGAAACCTTTCACATCTCACTGTTCTCGACCTCTCACAAAACAATTTCGTTGGTGAAATCTCATCTAGTTTTGGAAGTTCCAATCATCTCACTGTCATAGATGTTAGCAACAACATCCTTCATGGTAACTTTCCTCTTAAACTTGTAAATTCAACAACGCTGAGTTACATTTCACTCAGCGGAAATAAATTCTCGGGCATGCTTCCACCTAACATAGGCTCACTCTCCAACTTGGAGTCATTTCAGATAAACCACAACGCTTTTACTGGACCTATCTCTTCTTCTCTTTTTAACATTCCTTCTTTGACTTATATTGATTTGTCAAATAACCAGCTCAACGGCACTCTTGCTCTTGAGTTTGGAAATATATCTGAATCATCTAAGATAGAAGATTTACTCCTTGGCGATAACAAGTTCATGGGATCAATCCCCCGTTCCATCTCCAAGTTGGTCGACCTTCGGAGACTTGATCTTTCTCATCTCAACACCCAAGGTTCAGTTGTTGACCTTAGCATCTTCTCGCATCTCAAGTCCTTATACTCTCTTTCCTCTCCCACCTGAACACCACAACTACACTTGACTTGAATGCAGTCGACTTACCATATTTCAAGTCACTTGACACACTGGATCTTTCGGGAAACCATGTTTCAACTGAGAACACTGGCTTGGTGGTTCCAGATCCTCCATTATTGTTACGTGAGTTGAACTTGTCAGGATGCGGTATCATCGAGTTTCCGGAGCTCTTACGAACACAACACGACATGAGGAGACTAGACATTTCCAACAACAGAATCAAAGGTCAAGTGCCTGGATGGTTATGGGAGTTTCCATTTCTTGAATACGTGAGTCTTTCCAACAACACATTGAGTGGTTTCCAGACGATCCCAACGAAACATCATAAGCTATCTTATGTCCGGAATACATCTCTGAGTTACTTGTTTGGCGCCAACAACAATTTCACTGGCAAGATCCCTGGTTTCATATGTGAGCTGCGGTCTCTAACCACTCTTGATTTGTCCAACAATAAATTAAGTGGTTCGTTCCCTAGCTGTCTGGGAAATTTCAGTACAACTCTTCAAGTTCTAAATCTTAGACAAAACCATCTTAGTGGAGGTATTCCAGAGAATATATCTCCAACTCTAGTGTCTCTTGACTTGGGTCGTAACCGTCTGTTGGGGAAGCTTCCAAGATCATTCATCCGTATCCCTTCTCTTCAGGTTCTGAATGTGGAGAGCAACAAAATCAGTGACGTGTTTCCTTTCTGGCTAAGTTCTCTGCCGGATCTACAGGTTTTTTTTTTTTTTTTTTTTAAAGAATGTTAAATTAATTCAAACAAAAAAAGCTGTTTTAATACATTTTCTTGTGGGAGCTACAGGTTCTTGTCCTTCGCTCCAACGCATTTCATGGACCAATAATAATACATAAAACTCCGTTTTCTAAGTTACGGATCATCGACATAAACCACAATCGTTTCAGCGGAACTTTGCCATCAGACTTGTTTGTGAATTGGGCTGCAATGTATACCACTGAAAAAAATGAAGATAGATATGCAGACAAGTACATGGGTACAAGCTATTATTCTGATTCAGTGGTTATGGTGAATAAAGGTGTAGAAAGGAAGCTGGAACGTATCTTGAAAATCTTCACAGCAGTCGACTTCTCTGGGAACAAATTTGAAGGAGAGATTCCGAGGTCCATTGGTTTATTGAAAGAGCTTCGTGTGCTCAACTTTTCAAACAACGCGTTCACTAGCCACATCCCATCATCTTTGGGAAACTTGACGGCTCTCGAGTCGTTGGATGTTTCCCGAAACAAGCTTTCAGGAGAGATTCCACAAGAGCTTGGGAGCCTCTCGTTCCTTTCTTATATGAACTTCTCTCATAACCAGCTTGTAGGTCTAGTACCAGGGGGAACTCAGTTTCTGACGCAGCCTTGCTCTTCTTTCGAGGACAACCCGGGACTGTATGGTCCTGCACTTGATCAAGTCTGTGGTTGTATCCACGCGACAACATGTCAACGTTCTGAAACGCCAGATCCAGAAGAAGATAAAGATGACGAGGAGGTGCTGAGTTGGATAGCAGCTGCAATAGGATTCGTACCTGGTGTTTTCTTTGGATTGACGATGGGATACATACTGGTTTCCTACAAACCAGAGTGGTTCACGAAAGCTTTTGTCTCAAACAAACGCAGACACCACAACTCATTAAAAGGTGATGGTCTGAAATTCTTAAAAGTTATATATTATACTACAACTGTCGCCATGAATGTATAACTGAGATTGATAATCCATGTTTTTCTTTTTTTCCAAACCTTTTTAATTATAAGGAGAAGAATCTAGAAGAGTAAGTTCAAGCAACCAAACCAGACGGCCTGCAGAGAAAGAAGGTTGGGCTGATATCATTATCAGCTAATTCAAAATATTTTTATTTGTGTTTGCACGTCGTTAGATCCGACTATCACAGTCTAAGTTTTATTTGTTTCTTGTTTAGCATTGTGAGTTTCTCATTCACTATATGTTTATTGTTTATCTGTATTTGAAAAACCATGTTTTCAGTAAAACAGAGAAGTTGTTGATTTCATAGCCACACATGTGTATTTTACTTCTTCCTCTTTTCTATGTTTCATATGAAACATTGATAAGTACCCTTGTGAATCCATCAACACAACGTACAACCTTTTTTTTTTTGAACAAACACAACGTACAACCAAAATAAAAAACACTCACTAAAAAGTTCAACCTCACTAAGAAGTACATTATAAATTTATTTTAACAAATTCATAAGGATATGGTTATAGTTTGGCCAATGTTGTTGTTTGTAATAACCTTTTTATTAAATCAAAGCAAGTAAAATTATTACGTTTATATGATTATATCTTGCAAAAGTTTACATGAAATTTTCAGGTGTAAATTCAGTTACATTCACCTGCCTTCTTCACCAAGTATTTAAGAAACTCGTAGGCTTCATCAACGCGGTCTACTCTCCCTTACGTGTCTGTTATACAGCAACAGTGCTCATTCCAAGGGCTGGACGCTATACATTGCTCTCATAGTCTCATTTCCTCGAATATTTGAGAACTGAGACTATCCACTAGACCAAAGGAAACTATATAATGGGCTCATGTTTGCTTTGACTTCTTTGAGTCGGCTCAGGCTTTAACTGGGTTTTCATGTGGGACAAACCCAAATCCAAATCCTCAAAAACTTGTTTTTGCCTAGTATGTATTAATAACAAATAATTACTCAGTTACTCTGCTCTGATCTGTTGCCAAGGAGTACATTTTGTTATGCATATGAAATACATGAAGATGTTTCGTTTGTGCTGAAAGTATATTTAAGATAGAATTATTCTTGGGTTTACCTCTTAGTAGGGCTGGGCGTTCGGGTACCCATTCGGGTTTCGGTTCAGTTCAATCGGATTTCGATTTTCGGGGTCAAAGATTTCAGCCCCATTTGGATATTTTTAAATTTCGGTTCGGGTTCGGTTCAGATCTTTGCGGGTTCGGTTCGGGTTCGGATAATCCATTTAAAATGTTTTTAAATTTTCAAAATTCATTAAATACTTTAAATTTTCAAAATCTATAAGAAAGATAATATATTACATATAAATTTTCATAACATATATGTCAAAATACCTTAATTTAACATATAAATTGGTTTTCTTTGAATATTTGGATAAAGAATCAATAGATATTTAACTATTTTTAGTGTTTTCGGTATACTTTAGCTATTTTAAATATTTACTTTTAACTATTTGCATATACTTTTGAGTATTTTGGAAAACTTAAAGGTATCTTATATATTTTTAATATACATTATATATAAAAATAATGTATATATTTAAGTATATAATTTATTTCGGATACATTCGGGTACCCAAAATACTTCGGTTCGGATTGGGTTCGGTTTCGGTTCTTTAAATACCAAAATTTGAACTCGTTCGGATATTTAATCAATTCCGGTTCGGGTTCGGTGCTACTTTTTCGGAGCGGGTTCGGTTCGGTTTTTCGGGTTCGAATTTTTTGCCCAGCCCTACCCCTTAGGGTGGACCTCTAGATCCACCAACCAATAGTATTGTATCATTTAAGATTCAATATCTTTTAAAAAAGGAAACAAAATATTATTGAATTATATTATACTTTCAAAATAAAAATTATACTAATCACAAAAAACAAGACTTTTTAATCTAAAAAATATATTTTAAAGTTTATACTAATCACAAAAAATGAGACTTTTTACTCTAAAAAGAATTTATTTTCAAAAATAATAATTTAAGACTTTGGATAAATATTAAATTTTAAATCTTAAAAAAATTCAAAAAAATAATTTAAGATTTATCCAAAAGTTTTGGATTTACCCAAGGGTTTAGGATTAAAATTTAGGGTATAGTTTTTTGTTGATTGTGTTATAAATATTTTTTTTGTAAAAAGAATCAAAGTTTTAGAATTTATCCAATGGTTTACTAAAATACTAGGTGTTTTGCCCGCATCTGCGAGCATAATCGTTTTACGAATATTTGTTAGTTTACATCTTTCTAACTTAAATGTTTTCAAAAAGTGTAAATCAAACATCAAATTATTTATATATGATAATGTTTTCATCAAAATATATATGTTTATTACTGAGTCAAAAAATTTAAAATACTCACATCAAAATATATATGCTTATATTTATAGAAATGATTTTAAAGTTAATATTGAACTATAAATGTTTTATTCTTAATTTTTAATTATTATAATTGAAAATATTATTTTAAAATAACAACATATATATATATATATATATATATAAGAATTATCTTAATTAAAAAATAATGATTTATATTAAACAAATAATTCCACCAATGTTTTCAAAATGTTTAGGAAATCTCTTATGTTTTAAAATATTGATTTTTTCTTTGCGAATTTTTTTTCTGTATATTTGCTCATACAACATGTTATCGAGTTTTGATTTGATAGAACATAAACATGAGTTTTTGTGGAACACATATTACAAAAATTTACAATTATTAAAAAACATATTTAAAAGTAATAAATTAAAATAATAAATTGTATATGCTGTCGATGAGTTTATATCAACAAAATCCTAAAATATATAATCTTTTTTAATACCATAGATTTAATCCTTTCGACATATATAAGAAGAATATTTTTATTTAATATTAATAAGATTTATCTAATAGTTGTGTAGATGATAAATATCATATTATTCTCAAATTTTTTTATTATCGGATATAAAAATATTACTAAAATCTATACTTTTATTTAAGAAATAATAATTTTAGTTAATAAGATAATTATTGACTAAATCTAAAATCATGGAGAAGATGACACATAAGCAACATAATAATATTATTTAATAATTATTCCAATTACAAAGTTCAAAATAGTTATATTATTTAAATTCATAAATTAATTAGAAATTTTGAAATAGTTATATTATTTAAATTGATAGATTAATTATTAAATCTTAAAACTAATTATAATGACAAATAAGAAAAAATAGATAAAATTATGTAAAATATGACAAATCAGAAAAATTACTTTAATTTAAATTAATAGATTAATTATTAAAGCTTAAAACTAATTATAATGACAAATAAGAAAAAATAGATAAAATCATGTAAAATATGACAAATCAGAAAAATTACTTTATATAAATTAATTAGAAATTTCGAAATATTAATCTTATTTAAATTAATAAATTAAATATTTAAAGTAAAAACTAATAAAAATATGAAATAAGAAAAATTAGATAAAATCATGGAGAATGTGACAAATCAGCAAAATCACTTTATATAAACTAATTAGAAATTTCGAAATATTAATATTATTTAAATTAATAAATTAAATATTTAAGCTATAACTAATAAAAATATGACAAATAAGCAAAATTAGCTAAAATCAAGGAGAATGTGACAAATCAGCAAAATAACTTCATAAATAATAGTATAGATTTAGAGTTTAGCATTTAGAGTTTAGTGTTTTTTCGTGGTGTTAATTTTTTTTGGGAAAAACATATTTTTTTGCAATTAGTATTATTTTTACTTCTTTTTTATTTTTAAAACGTAATATAATTTTGCAATATTTTGTTTTCTTTTTCAAAAAATGTCAATTTGAAATAACTAAATTTTATTGGTTGGTGAATTTATAACTCAATTTTTATATCAAAAAAGGACTATAGGCCCAATATAACAACACTATCAACGAGGTCCACCACCAACACAATTATATATATATATTTGAAGGGAATAAAAATACAAAAAAAAAAGGGGAATTTTCAAAAATACCACTTTGAAGTTACTATTATTCATCTTTACCACCACTAAGTACACATTTTCAAAAATACCTTATTTATTAAAATGTTAAAGACTCTTATATCTTTGTTTTTATATGCTTTTCAAAATTTTAATCCAAAATTCTAAATCCTAAACCCCCAATTCTAAACCCTAAACCCTAAATCTTCAACTCTAAACCCTAAACCCTAAACTATATACCCTAAATTCAATATCCTAAACCCTAAACCCTGAAACCTCAACTATAAACCCTAAATCCTCAACTCTAAACCCTAAACTTTATACCCTAAACCCTAAAACATCAAATCTAAACCCTAAAACATAAAATCTAAACCCTAAATCCTAAACGTTCAAATCTAAACCCTTCATTAAAAGTAGTGGTAAAAGTGGTTAGTGTAAACATGAAAAGTGGTACTATGAAAATGGTATTTTTGGCAATTTCTAAAAAAAAAAAAAGAAGAAACCCTAACACCCGCTGATCCTAATAATAACAACTCGTTGAAGCGGAGCATCTGTAAGCGAAGCCGTGATGGAGTTAATGCTAGAGTCACTGGACAATAAGGTAGCCCCACTATTTTTGTAATTTGTACTTTGTATTTGTGTGTGCTATATAATGAAACAAGGGATTTTGAATAGGATTTGCTAAGACTGATGCACATAGTGCGTAGTCGAGGCTTGGAAGGCGACCATGGGTCATGGGACGAGTTCATGAAATTTAAATTCCCAAAATACCAAACCAAGTTCCTTATTCCTGCAAAAGTGTACTCATCGCTTTCTTCCTGAGCCTCCAAAAGAAAGATGACATTCAGGTTAATCAAACACAACTGTTCTTGCTTCACACCCAACTGTATATTGTGCTCTAGATCTCCTCTCAGCTGATAATATATTTGTTTTGTTTCAGTTATTACAAGCCTGGGTTCTTAATCCCAGCCGCTTTCTGGCTCGTTTGCTCTCAAAGCAGTCTACTCTTTCTCATAGTTTGTTAGGCCTGAGGAGACCTATAGAGCCGAGTTATTATTCAAGATGGCACACCCTAGTTAAAACCTCTCTAGCTCGCGAAGACTATCCTCTGGATTACTTCTTGTCCCCACCGTTTGAGGTCTGTGTGTTCCTTAAATTTTCAAACCACAAAAAAAAAAAAATATTTGTTCTTTTTACCTGACAACCTTTTTTTTTTTTGCTGTAAAACCAGGATTGGGTTGTTACTGGGATCGGAAGAAACAAAAGCAGATCAAAATATTTCGAGAACATCGATGCAGTTGCTCTTTGTTGCGATATGGTTCTTTCTCAAGATGAGAGTGAATCTCACTCTGTTAGAGTTGTTGCTATTAACTCTGATTTCAAGGTGATTATTGATGAGCTCTTTACACCGAGTCATAGTCATGAAGCAGTAGTCCAACATCTTGAGAGTGCCTCCCACACTCTCTCTCTTGCAGATATTCAGGTTCCTTTCTGCTACATTTTTATATACATTGTTTCAATTGTCATTCTGCTGAATCAATTTCCTTTGGCAGGAGAAACTTCTTAAATTACTCTCTGTGGATACTATCATGGTCGGTCACTCTCTTAAAATGGACCTACAAGGTAAAACTCCCTAGCTTTTAACTATTTTCGTTGTTGTTATTCTTCACTCTCGCCCCCTATTGACTTTACTTATTTCACAGCACTCAAGTTGGATCACACCAGAGTATTAGACACTTCACTTGTCTTCAAATATGATTACTCTGGCGAGCCTCCGAAGGAGGATAATGGATACTTTGAGACATGCGTTGAGTTTGAATTAATTCAGCCTCGAAGGCCTTCTCTTGACTTTCTATGCAAGGTAAATGTTTTTTTTTTTTAATAAATAGTGTAAGCCAACATCTCACTGCTGTTTCTTGCCAACATCTCAGTGCTGTTTCTTTTCTTTCTTCCCAGTCGATACTGGGATATGTAGAGCCCCCAAACACTTGCCTTCAAAAGGCAGAAGCTGCAATGAAGCTTGCCCTTGCAGTGGTGGAGAAAGGTGCAAAGACTTCCATTCCCTTGACTGATGAGGTAAATGTGTCTTTTCTTTTTCTCCTTTTGAACAAAAGTTTTTGAAATTTACTAATATTACACACATCTTTTTCAATCCTTCCAACAGATGTTGACGAGTGACAAGTCTACACTCTTCCTTCCAAAGCGAAGATCCAAAAAGTCCACCTAGCTATGGTTTCTATAAAATATTTAAATGGTGTAAAAGAATCCCTTTTTCTTTTCCTTCTTTCGTGTGCGCCTAAACTCTTTTATTTAGTTGAACTCTTATATTAATTATGTCTACTTTTATATTGATGGCAACAACAAGACTGCCATTTCGTTAGTCCACAATTTTAAAAATTCTCTTCAATATAATAACATCCTTTTCTCAAGAGAGAAGCTTATCTCTCGATGCCAACTTACATATCGCAAAGGCCTTCATTTGGAAGGCCCATTTAAACGCTAATTAAGGTATTGGAGTAGAGGGATTCAAGGATAAACTCCATTATTCAGTTGGAGGAGGATTATAAAAAAGAAAAAAACTAAATATGAGGGAAAGCAAACAATACACTGTGTCACTGTGAGAGAAAGTTTTACGAGACGATTACATATTAGCACACATTATGAGTTTCTCTTACACTATAACACACATATGATATGAGAGACACTTTCTCTTGTCTTTTTATATGTGATATGACATTGGTGTCCTTACTGTCGGTTTTGGTTACTAATGTTGCGAAAAACTAAACCGGTTTGGATGAAAAGCAAAAAGTTAAACCGTTTGTCGTATAAAATACATGAGCTGTATTTGATGGATGTGTTTAATTGTAGACCATTGGATGAAAAAGGTGAGCTTTCAATCGTAAGGTCGAAAACAAAACTTGTGTAGTAGGTCAGTAAGACAAGGACGTACCTTTATTATGCTGTGTTTTGGGGAGCTAGCTAAAGAACTCATTTTTCTTCCATTGACGGAGGTGTTTTGAGAGGAAACTGTAGGTAAAATTTGTCCCTTTTGTTGTGTTAGACAGTAGTAGATCCATATCGTTTTTGACTGTATGTATGGTGGTGTTGCAGGTGGATGCGATGGAGGACCAGTGCATGGTAATGTGCGGCGAGTGGGTTTTGGGGAACGGAGGGAAGTGGGATTTTGTGCTTGACAAGAGTCAGATGGCGCGACTTGTACCTCTGTACGAAGGAATCAGCCTGAGGGAGCTTCAATGCAATGTCTTGCGAGAGTTTGGCGTGGAGGAAGATTTGTTTGGAGCTGCTTTAAGCTACTGGCCTCCGACGAGTTTAGAGCTTGCTACAGGGGTAAGAACTCCTCTGGTCCTACTAACAAGTGATGGATCCATACGGTACTTTCTGCAGCACTTGAGGGTGAAAGGGGCTATGAATTTGTTTGTTAGATTTGAGAGGAAGAGTTCAGAGAACACCGACTATATAGATGATTCGGGGATGGGCTTTGTAACTCCTGCTAGTGCTAAGAAGAGAGCATCTCCAAACGTTTGTTCTGGCTCGTCTAGGATTGGTAACTTCTCAGGAAATGGGTTTGTAACTCCTGCTAGTTCGAAGCCGAGTGCATTTTCAAACGCTGGGTCTGGGTCGTCTAGGAGTGGTTTCGTGTCGACAGAGACTGCTGAAGATCCTGTTGTGAATCTGGAGGATGTTGAGTTCGTGCGTGAGGTTGAGAGAGTTGAGGAAGAAATAAAAGATGGGAACTTGTCCACAAAGGAAGGAGCTTTAGGTGAAGATGATGTGGACGACATAGACGTGACACCTCGAGTTGATGATGAGGTTGATGTGAGAGACGTAAGACCTCGAGGTTATGACAAAGACTTTTGGAGTCATCTCCTTAAGGGCGACTATGGTGGTTCAAATGCTGTCAATCTTTGTTATAATGAAGATGAAATTGTGGCCAACTTAATGAAGAAGAATGGTTCATACCGTTACACTGAAGTGGGTGGTTCTAGTAACGTGAAGACGGACTATGGCATCCACAAAGAGCCGTTGGTTGGTGGGAGCACTAGCAATCCGTGGACGGGGGGTAGCGCACAGAATCCGTGGACTGGTGGCATCCACGATAATAAAACTGTGAACGAGGGACGCTCTGTTCCAACAAGAAAGCTCGATGATGTGGATGATGAAGAGTTCGATATTCCACCGCTTTTCGATGACACCAGCTATGCTGCAGCGGAGATACCAGACATGGATTTGGACGAAGGTGATGGAAGGATCTATGTTGGGAAGGTGTTTGGTAACAAAGAAGACTGCCAAATTTCTCTAGCTATATACGCTATAAGGAATCAGTTTAGATTCAAGCAAACAAGGACAAAAGTCGATTCTTTTGTTGTCGACTGCCCTGATCCAAGATGTGATTGGCGTGTGACAGCCCATGAGATAAAAGGGTGTGGCTATTACGAAATCCGAAAAGCACAACTAGAACATAGCTGTCCAATTGAGTTTAGGCAAGGTTATAAGAGTAAGGCAACATCACGGGTGATTGCAGGTGTTTACAGATCGAAGTTTGGTGATCCTGGGAGAGGGCCAGTGCCTTCGGAATTGCAGCAGCTAGTGCTAGAGGATCTTCGTGTAAGTGCTTCATACATGAAATGCTATAGGGCTAAAGAGAAGGCTTTAGTTGATGTTCATGGGTCTGAAGAAGATTCATATTTGAAACTGCCTGAGTATTTGCATATGCTAAAACTTGCAAATCCTGGGACTGTAGCTGATATTGAAACAGAGGCGGATGATGATGGTGATCAGCGGTTCCTTTATCTATTTTTGGCCTTTGGGGCGTCTATCAATGGTTTTAAGAAGCTTCGCCGTGTGTTGGTTGTAGATGGTACACACTTAGGAGGGAAGTACAAAGGTGTATTACTCACTGCAAGTGGACAAGATGCAAATTTCCAGATTTTTCCTCTTGCTTATGCTATTGTGGACAGCGAGGATGAGGAATCTTGGACTTGGTTCTTGATGAAGGTGGAGAGGATATTAGGTGATTCCCCTACGCTTGCAATCATATCGGACCGTGCAGTTTCCATCGCCACAGCGGTGAAACGAGTGTACCCATCTGCTAATCACGGGTGTTGCATTGTTCATTTGGCCAGAAACGTCAACTCTCGCTACTCAAGCAAAAATTTGGCAAAAATGGTAACTTCAACTGCAATGGCTTACCGTCAACGAGACTATAGGGATCTGTACAGCAAAGTAAGGGCTCAGAAAAGTGAGTGTGGAGAGTATCTAGGCAGGATTGGTTCAGCTCATTGGTCTAGGGCAAATTTTCCTGGTGATCGCTATAACATAATGACTAGTAATATAGCGGAGCAGCTCAACAATGCTCTCTCGCAAGGGAGAACGTCCCCTATTATGGAGTTGGTAATTTTTATTCAGAGGATGATGACAAGGTGGTTCAATGCCAGAAGGAAGAAAGCTGAGAAACATAGGGGTATGGTTAGTGTGGAGGTGGACAAGGAGATGACGAAAAACATGGCCGCAATGAAGGGGAGTAAAGTGAATTCTTCAACTGAGTGGAGATGTGAAATCATTGGGAAGTTTGGTGGAAAAGAACGTGTGCACCTTGCGGATAAGCAGTGTAGTTGTAAGTACTTTGATAAAATCAAAATACCATGTGGCCACGCTCTCATGGCTGCTGACAGTTTGGGAGTGCCTTATGAGACTTTGGTGGGTCACTGCTACAAGACAACGACATGGAGGGAGACGTATGCGGGCGTAATCAGTCCAGAAGGAGATCCTCGTGATGTGGACGTCCCTGAGGAAGTGAAGAATATGGTGTTGTACCTCCCTCTAACCAAAAGACCGCCTGGTCGCCGAAAGCAAGCGAGGTTTCCCTCTGTTGGTGAATATCCGGTGAGGTTAAGCAATACACTAATATATGTGGGATAATGCAGAGTTGCTAATAACTTGTGTTTGGTTTCAGGTAACAAAGAAAACAAAGCTGGTTAAGAACAGGTGTGGGAGGTGTCGTCAGGTTGGGCATAACCGCACCAATTGCACAGTCCCAATATAGCTCCGGTTCCCTATATAGCTCAGGTTGCACGTTATCTTACGAGCTTCTTGAAGAGAAGGCATGCGAGGAAGTTCTTTTTTTTAGATAAAAGATATTGATCGGATTAGTGTTTTGTTTTTATTCAGAAGACCTATTTCTTTTGTTGGATGCTTTGTTGGAGATTGTTTTGGTTGTTTGCAGTTGCTATTTTGTTTTGGCTTGAAGTTGCTATTTTGATCTTCGTTTTGTTAAGTGCTAGTAAACGTTTCTTTTGCCTATATTGTTCATCTGTATCAACAACAATCTAGTCATCTTCATCATCTTGTGGACATTTAATTTCGTGGATGGTCCTATAATACAAACTGTGGACGGAGTCTAACCGTTAGCCGGCCCACAAATCTAACCCGGTTATCTTAAATAACCGGCCCGATAATCAAAAATGTAAATTAAATCCTAATCAAACCAACACGAACCAATACTCATAAACTGCCCAAAATTGCGATAGGACTTCTTTGATTAGGGTTGTTACACGACAGCCGAAATTGACGACACAAAACAATCAGATTTCCCGAGCAGTTCCTGGCAGCACATACCGATGAGCAGTTCGTCCTCCACTTCCTCCCGTCAAGCATGCCGCAGAACCGTGTACGGTGTGCCTAGTAGATGTTGGTGTGGCCAAACCCTCGATACCTGGGTCTCCGAGACAAAGGAGAATCCTTACCGCAGATTCTACCGATGCAAAATTGCTCTACAGGTTCGTCTGTATTCCGAAACCTTATTTTAACTCTGAACTGGTAATTCCTGTTATAAACATCACCCTCTCCGACAGAACAAAGCAGAAAACCATCTGTTCAAATGGATAGACGAAGCCCTCCTTGAGGAGATACGTATTGTAGACGCCAAACATCAAGATCTACTCTGTGACTTGAAAGCAGTAACGGAAAAAACCAAGAAGGAGGTTGACTCCCAGAGAGATTTAATTGTGTGTCGGGGTGAAGAGATGCATAACGAATTTAAAGAAAAAATGGTTCAGATGACTAGATCTATAGAAGAGGCAACAAGTAAGATGAAAGAAGAAATTGATGCAAAGCTCAACACTGACATAAACGCAAAGCTAAACAGCAGTGGTCCTATGAACAAAATTGCAGCACTGGTGGCAATATGCGGAGCTGTGTATTACATGTATTGGAAGCACCTCTAAGTAGATTC
This sequence comes from Raphanus sativus, assembly GCF_000801105.2. Lineage (NCBI taxonomy): Eukaryota > Viridiplantae > Streptophyta > Magnoliopsida > Brassicales > Brassicaceae > Raphanus > Raphanus sativus. The sequence continues at coordinate 34,593,104 of NC_079515.1, read as the reverse complement.
AGCTTCCAAACTATCTCTAAGTGTTAGTTACTGCTTTGTTACTCTGTAACTCTCTTAATGTTTGCTTTGCTTTTCTGTAACTCTTAATGTCTAGTTTGCTACTTGGTATCTCTTACTGTTTCCTTAGCTATTGTGAAACAATTAGTTTGAAGTTTAAGACTATATCTTCGGACAATATAAAGACCAAGCGTCTTGGCAATCAGAACTTAGTGTGGAGATTTAGTTATGAAACTGATTAAATGTTGGAAGAACGACATATTTTTGTGGTCAACTTATTTTGTGGACAGGTTTTCCAATTGTGGATGGGGACTGATTTATAGTATGTCGTCGTAGTTTTATCTGATCTATTCAACCCACCAATTCAAATGCATCCTAAAAAGTTTTTAAAATAAAGATGCAACCTGGTGCCGAACGTTTGCATATTACAAAGCATAGTACTGAGAGTTGTGTTTGACATTTTACATGGGCATATGCAACCCCAAAACAGAACACAATAATAGAGAAAGTAGGTAGAGCATAGAAGGTGGACAGTAGAGAGTCAGGAGGACACACAAATGCAACCGAATCATTCTTTAGGTGGAGCGTAGTAAGCAGGCATGACGATGGTCTTGTAGATGTCAAGTGCGTACTGTCTGCGGAGATCATCAACCATGCTGTCTGTGATGCTTGCCATGTGAGGTTCAGGATCCCCGTGTGCATGCATCTCCAAGAACTTGACAGTAACAGGTCCACAGTCACCTGACCTTTCATTGACGTAGAGTTCTGGAATTCGATGCCATGTGAAAGGTTGAACACCGCGGAACTGGGTTTGCTGGTAGTTGGCAATTTTCTTAACAAGGAACGGTAAAGCCTTGACGACTGGAGACATGAAACGATCTACCGCCTTGTCGCTGTACAAAGTGGGGTAGGGGTCTAAGATTTAAACACAACCCAAGTCCAGGTTAATCGCGAGACCAACCCAGTGTCTCTCGTCCCATAACATGGGTGTGTAGACGGTGACCACATCTTCCATCCATCTCTTGCCTTGCTGGAGCACAATATCTGTCAGGTCTTCGTCCCATTCGAAGTTTTCTCTCTTCCTTTTCCTGAGGAACTCCTTCGATACGGCCTGGATCCCACCGGTTAGGTGAGGTGTAGTAAAAGCAAGTTTCTGATCCTCAAGAAGGACCTTGTGCCTTTCAGCTAGCATGTGCATTAGCAACTCCATTTGCTGAAAAAAAGAAGGAACATACTAACTGTGAGCAAACGATCAGACAAGAGAGACATGTAAGAACAAATATCTTTAAATGTAGGTGATGACAACTTACCAAAGTTGTTGTCCATTGTTTAGGCTTGGCTAGCTGTAGTAGTAAGTTGTTGGAGAAGTTGAATTTTGAGGGAGTTATATGGAACCTGTCGGCAGTAAGCAAAATTTTATTATTTTGCTTTGATGCTTCTGCCCAAAAAATAACATAACATAGGGAGTTTGAGAGACTATACGCTGTTTTAAACTTGTCAATAGTCTTCTCGAAAAGATCCCACTGTATTTGAGGTAGTGGGCTGATAGGAGCCTCTGCAGGGATTGATTTGCAGCGTAAGAGTTCTTTTGCAAGGTGGTTTTCCTCAAGTGAAGGCATGTACCTTTCCCTCTCTCTAGAAGGGGAACCGTCGCTGAGCTCAACAACATCGGTGAGTTCGCCTACATCACCGTCACTGACTACCGTTTGTTGTGTCTGTAAAAAAGAAAACATGCAATAAATAAACTGCATGGACAAAGCAAACCAAGAAAGAAGAGCAGTGACGAATGGGCTGTGTAACCTGGATCTTGGATGAGATTGTGTTGGCAACATGAATAGGATTGGAAGTAGCGGTGGCAGAGAATGCGTTAATTGCAGACGAGTGGGCTATGAAACCTGGGAGACTATCACCACTCTTATTGGGAGAAGTATCGGGTGTGAAACGGAGGGGTGACAAAGCTAAGACCCGTCTCTGTGAAGCTTGACCTGCTGAAGAGTCGTATTTTGGTTGGCTCAGAGCAGGGGGGTCGGGGCTAATGGGTTCAAAGATTTTTTTACCGTCGAATAGGATGTGGTGGAGCTCAGGGCTATTAGGGTGGGCACTAGCATCGTAGATAACTGACGGGAGACGAAGAGAGGGTGGAGTAGCTATAGTTTGTGCGAAGGGGTTTTTGATGAAAGGGGAGTTATTGACAGGTGATGTATGGACGGGTGTTTGGTGGATAGGTGACTTGTGGACGGGTGATTTGTGGATAGGTGATTCGGGGACGGGTGAACTGTGGATAGGTGACTTGTGGACGGGTGACTTGTGGATAGGTGATTCGGGGACGGGTGAACTGTGGATAGGTGACTTGTGGACGGGTGACTTGTGGACGGGTGATTCGTGGACGGGTGATTCGTGGACGGGTGAACTGTGGATAGGTGACTTGTGGACGGGTGAGCTGTGGACATGCGATTTTTGGAGGGGAGAGGAGCGGGATGGGGAAGTGTGTACTGGTGGAGACTGATTGCTAGGTCCATGTTTGCTGTTTGAGGTTGAGCCGTGAAGATGTGCCTCATATTGGCTGACGACAAGAGAGGGCTCCAGAGGTTGATCTTCTTCCATATGCTCCGGAGACTACGACATGTATAGTGGATACAATCAGATTATTTAGATATAGCGAAATGTAATGAAAGCTAACAATCGGAAAAGAAAAGTATAAGACAAAAAAGCAGACCTTGTGGTGAGATGGGGTATCTTCCTGTTGTTGATCAGTCTGACAACCTCGGTGTGAACGGTTGCCTTTCTTTGTGTGATCAAGCAGAATGTGGAAAGCAGAGGACTTGTGATGCCTCTTAATTTTCTTGCTGGTAACCAACTTCCGTAGCTGCTTCTGATTTTTTTCGATGTTTGATACTTTGACTAGAATTGCAGAGAGGACTTCAAGTATTTTCTCGTTAGAGTTTGGAGAAGAAGCAGGTTTGCCGAAGTAGCTGCTGATGCGTCTTTGCTTTCTGGCTGTGACTGACTTCTTACATGTCCTCCTAGGCTTTAGCGCTTCTGAAATTGGATCCGACTTGAGTTTTCTTTTCAGAGGTGCTTTCGGAAGGAGAGGTTGTTTCTTGTTGGTAGGATGGGGAGCGGTGAGCTTAGGTATATGTCCACCAGGCCAGAATTCCTTCTTGAATTCGTACTTGTCAACTATGAGTTGCTCCATGTACGACAAACGATCGTCGTTGTAGACATCAGGCCAAACTCCCCATCCGGGTTGGGGTTGGCTGTGTATTGGAATCAATGATGTCACCTGAAGCTGGTAATATGCAGGAAAATGTGTTAGTTCTTTAGAAACTTTTTTATAAATCTCTAGTGCATAATGTTCAAAGGTAGTAGTAGAAAAACTTACATTTGGGTGACACTCAACATTCGTAATGTCGAGCATGCTTGGAGCTGTATAAAGAGGAAGGTGAGGCACGTCGAGGTCCATGATTGTAAGATTGTCAACAGGGATTGGAATCGTTGACTGCAACCTTGGAACGGCCTGGTAAGCAAGTAGTTGTAGCGCAAGGGGGAATCCTTTCAGAGCGTAAGTTTCCTGCTGAAGGAGCGTAACCAGTGTTCCGATAGGGTCTTCACATTTCGTAGGGACGAACTTCGGAGGTTTCATGCAAGTAATAGTCTTCAGAAAAGACTCTCTACCCCAAGGATGTAAGCAGAAGGTCTCGACGTCTTCAACCATTCTAACGTACTTGAGAGTAGGCCTTGTCGACTGTTGGTGAGCAATTAGTACTCCGTCGACAATGATTAGTAAAGCAAGCCTCAACTTTTGTCCTCCCGACAATGTTGTGTCCGTCTCTAGCTTGTGACGTAAATCAGCAATAGTGGGAAATTTCTTTTTCCCGATCAGCTGGATCTAGTACGGGTCTTTATGAGCTTTAGACTGGTCTTCTCTCTCAGTGGTGTAGCCGACAGGAAAAGCTCCACAAGGCAGACCTGTGATGGTGCCGAACTCTTTGAGCCCGAACTTGATTGGATCGCTCCCGAATACCGACCATAGTGTGTGTTTGTCGTCACAAACAAGCTGCCTGGTCAACATAGCGTGTATCAATTTACACGAAACTGGACATTGACGAGATGGGAGGTCAAACAATTTCCCGAAGCATGAATCTCTGATAAACTGCAACTCTTCGGTGTCACGGAGCACATGCCGGATGAAAGCTAGATGGTCTGGCTTTGAGTAGATGTTGAGACGTCCATTAGGGGATTTTCCGGTAGCGAAGAGCCTCGGTGGGAGACGGTTGTCAGGTTCGTTGTTACCTGGGAAGAACATAATGAAGTAAGAACATTTACATGGTGTTCTGGGTAAGAGAATATGAAATCAAGTAAGCGGATGAGAGAGAGAGAAAACAAAACCTTGCATCTCGATTGGAGAATTTACGGTGGAAAGAAAGGCAGAAGTTTAATAGTTTAATGAGGCGGAAAGTTAGACAGGATGAAGTCGACGAGAGCGGTGGTGGAGAGAGACAGGAAGAAATCGACGAGAGCGGTGGTGGAGAGGCAGAAATCGAAGAAACCGAGAGTTCACGGTTGTGGAATGAGAGAGCGAGAGTTCACGGTGGGGAGTTGCCGCAAACGGTGGTAGATGAGAGGCAGTGCGTTTACGGTGGGAGAATCGCCGCTAATGATGGTGGAAATGAGGCGGAGAGTTACAGGGGGTGAAGTCGGCGAAAACGGTAGTGGAGAGAGACAGCAAGAGATCGATTAGAAATTAGGGTTTCTAAACTGATTCAAAATGAGTTTGATACAGAGTATATCGACGGTCTGGTTTAATGGGATCAATGGTCTGATTTGCGATTCGGTTTATTTGGTTCTATTAATTGGTTTATTTTCGGTGGAAAGAGGACATTTATGACATTGACTAGACAAAAAGAGTGTCACATGTGCAAAGTGTGTTAAGGTGTAAATCTAAAGTGAGAAAGTGTGTCTGAGCGTAATTTTTTCAAGTTTTACAACATTGAGAATAATCACGGGCTACCAATGGTTCAATTTGGGCGGGGGCGGGGGGATACAAAGAAAAAGGTAGATGTTTGGGTGTTAGGGAAGAGCTTAGTAATTTGGAACGGAATAGATAGTAGATAGCCAACCTTTGTCTTTTTTTGGTTGCGAAATTTCTTTTGGATAGGTCCAACCCATTTTAGATGGGCCGAGTTAGAATCATTTCATTCACGCCTTTAGGGTTTTTCCTTAGCACACTATATAAACAAACCAAAAACTTAACCCTTGCCGGCAAGGTAGAGAGAGAGAGAGAGACGACGCCATGGTTAAGTTTCTGAAGCAGAACAAAGCTGTGATCCTCCTCCAAGGTCGTTACGCCGGCAAGAAGGCAGTGATCATCCGTTCCTTCGACGACGGCAACCGCGAGCGTCCCTACGGACACTGTCTCGTCGCCGGGCTCAAGAAGTATCCGAGCAAGCTCATCCGCAAGGACTCGGCCAAGAAGACGGCGAAGAAGTCGAGAGTCAAGTGTTTCATCAAGGTCGTGAACTACCAGCATCTGATGCCTACTCGTTACACGTTGGACGTGGATCTGAAGGAGGTTGCGACTCTCGAGGCTCTGTCTTCGAAGGATAAGAAGGTGGCGGCTCTTAAGGAAGCTAAGGCTAAGCTCGAGGAGAGGTTCAAGACCGGTAAGAACAGGTGGTTCTTCACCAAGCTCAGGTTCTGAGAAATGAGTTTTCTTTTTTTATCTTCTGTAATGGAATTTACGGATTACTTTTGTAGTTCTAAAATGGTGATGTGGATCGTGTTTAAGACTTGTTGGTTTGAAAGATTTTGCCTTTTTTTAACATTTATCATCATTTGCTTAGCTTGAATTTTCAAGATTTACAGTGCTGGATTGGTAGTGAAATGTGCTTGTCTGAATTTGTGTTTCATTGCCAACTGTTATGAATCAAAGTAAATGCTTATGTCACAACGGGTTTTGTGTATTGCAAAATGGAGACTCTGTATTTGCTCAAGTTAGTTGTCACTCTGATATACTACTGTTGGTCTTATGGTTTCAGATGCGTTGTTTTGTATACGTTATTGTTGAACAGCCATGTTTCTGGCATCTCATTTTTCCCCTCATATTTGGAGGTTTTATGAAATGATCGTCAGTTCAAACAGGTTAATTAACTTCTACCTAGTTTCTGTTTATTTTTTTTGGCTATTAGCGTACCCTAGTAAATCATTCCAGAGAATTAAGTAACCCAATAAAAGATAAGTCACACTTTTGGTTTTCTTTGTATAGGACTATTACATAGGCTTGATTTCTTTCTCTGGGTACCTAGTGTTTGCCATCTAGCTAAGTAGACGTTGTCGATTGATGTTCTACACCCAGCCTTCAATGTTCCAAATGTATAAAAACAAATTATAAATTTTCAGGGTTCTGTGCAAACTGCACAATGTGGACTTGGACTTGCCTAGAACCACCATCCTTGTTATATACATACATCAACTACGTCTTAACATATTTTAAAGGGGAGTCTTATTATATATTCCCAGTTATTATCATATGTTGATAACTTAACCAAGGTACGCAGAGAAAGAAATCAAGCCTGCTGATGTAATATCCTGGTTCACTTAGCAACTCTTGTAACATTATTATCGGTATATATGTTAATAAAATGTGGGTTTGACAAAAAAAAGAACAAAATGAAAAATCAGAAACTAAACTGCTTGCCGTTTAACAGCTCAATAAACGCTGCCAACTACAAGTCACATGGGCGCAGTTTACTAGCAACCCTGACGGCGTGCAATCTATCCAATCATTCATTCTCGTATCTATCTGAGGAGAGGGAAACCAAACGACAAAAAAAGAAAATAAATCAAATTTTAAGCAATTCCTGTAATATTCCTTCAGCCAAATTTAGAGAGAGAAAGAGCAAAGAATGAGACTGTTTCGAGAGAGAGAGAGAGTAGACGCAAGAAAGACGGTCAGTGACTGAAGATCACACCCCTCTTCCGACATCTCATCGGCCGATCTTTCCTGTAAAAGTTCCTAACTTCGCCTCATCTCTCAAGTGTGTCTCTTCGTTTCTTAATTTGGAAGTTTGCTTATTTCCTTATTTAAAACAGCTGTTTGACTTATAGTGTTCCTCGCTGTACTTGTGGGATCCAAACATTGTCCGAAGAGTTTTGGTCAAACAAAAAAAAACATTGTCCGAAGAGTTTTGGTTAAACAAAATAGAAAGTACGTTTGTTTTTGAATAATTCAGTTGCTAACTGCAGTTTTGCAGGTTTGTCGTTATCATTGACGTAATGGGTGCCTCTGGGAGATGGATCAAAGCATTGGTTGGTTTCACCAAATCTGATAAGTCGAAGAAGGATGATAAAGTAAGTACACTAGATAATCTGTTTATCTTATATATTGGCTAAAGATTGTATAACAACTTTCATCTCTTGTGTTAGAGGACACATTGTGAGAAAACAAGCAGCTGTGACGCTTCGGTGCATGAAAGCTTTAGTAAGGGTCCAGGCTCGTGTACGTGCAAGACGTGTTCGGCTCTCCTTGGAAATTGAAACGGGTCAGCAGAGGCTTCAACAGCAGGTAACAGATGAAGCCCGAGTTCGAGAAATAGAGGTGATGTGATCATCACTTGCCTAAATACAACTTTTAATTTATTTTTATTTCTTTTGTTGAGAGAGTTCTGGTTTGTGTTGACATTGTCTTTATCAGGAAGGTTGGTGTGATAGCATTGGATCTGTTGAACAAATCCAAGCAAAGATACTAAAGAGGGCAGGAAGCTGCAGCTAAGCGTGAGAGGGCTATGGCTTATGCTTTGACTCTCACCAGGTTTTACTCACTCACAACCTCTATGCTAGTTCAGGATTATTCTTTCTCTTACATTTTTTTTTAACTTGGTGTCTTGTAGTGGCAAGCAGGAACTAGGCAGTTGTCTGCGCACAGTGGATTTCAACCTGACAGAAACAACTGGGGATGGAACTGGTTGGAAAGATGGATGGCTGTTCGTCCATGGGAGAGAATCGGTTTCTTGACAGTAGTAACCTCAGAGAAGATGCAAACTTAAACAATATGGAGCAGTCTGAGAATGTGAATAAAACACAGATGAAAAGTGCAAGCAGGATGCCAAACACTTGCACTCTTGGGAAGGCAACAGGGGCATCTCCGTCAGATAATGATTCTTCTTCACCTGGAGTATCTTCAAGCATTCCAGTGGTATCATCCGAGGCTAGGTCAAAGCTTGCTAAAGACGATCTTGCTGTTGAAGTTAGCTCAAGAAGACCTGGTGCTGCTCCAAGATCTCACAGCAATCCAAAGGAACGGTTATCTCTGCCAAACACTGGTCAGATCTCTTTCTCTAGGCCTAGGAAACTTCTTATAATGGTTAAGAGAATAGTCTCGGAATAGACATGGAACAAAGTCACATTTGATCTTTGAAAGATATGGTTGTATTTTTGATCTATTGTACTTTTAAGTCTAAATTGTGAAAATATTCTTGAGCAGGAAAATCCTTAGGATCACAGTCAGCTAAAGCCATCATCAGAGCAGGAAAACTCACGCAAACATCTGCGAAAAATCAGAGAAGACGCAACTCCTCAGACCCAATAAAACAAAGGCTTCTTGCATAGCCGCCCGAATCTCTCTCCCGCCGTATCCTGTACATACACACAGCTTCTGAGACACGATCTCATGGGATAACACAATGGGTTTCAGACTAGAGAGAATTGCTTGGTACATTGATCAAGAGGAGAACACTGTCGTATTGGTGTGTCTTGTGTTGTCTGTTATATATGGTTAGCCATCCTTTTTGTCCATGATTCTCTGTGGATTCCTTATATGGATTGGTAAGTATAGTTTTATTATTCAAGTAAGGTGTTTGGGGTATAAATAGTTTTTTTTTTCTTTTGTTGAGATAACTCATGGCTGCTCATGGCCCTCCCAATGTGATTATATGTAGATCCATTTTTTTTGTATTAGTTTTCATTTTAAATTGTGATAATACTATTATCAAAATAAGTCTATCACTTGGACTTGGTCTTTTTGAAAAGGCCATGTGATTAATAAGAGTGCATGGAAGAAACTGTCAACAAGTAAAGAGATACGTGAAAGAAGAAAGTCTAATACTTTATTTGTTGTTGTATTGTTTCACTTATGATCCCAAGATTCGCTTCTGTTAGCATACATTCACCTGCCTTCTTCACCAAGTCTTTTAAGAAACTCGTAGTCGTAGGCTTCATCAACGCGGTCTACTCTCCATAAAGTGTCTCTTATACAGCAACAGCGCTTATTCCAAGGCTGGACGCTATACATTGCTCTCATTTCCTCGAATATTTGAGAACTGAGACCATCCACTAGACCAGAAGAAACTTATATGACGGGCCGTGAAATCTAATTTAATGGGCTCATGTTTGCTTTGACTTCTTTGAGTCGGCTCAGGCTTTAACTGGGTTTCCATGTGGGACAAACCCAAATTTCCTCAAAAACCTTTTTTTGCTTAATATGTATTAACAACAAATAATTACTCTGCTTTTGTTCTCTTGTCAAGGAGTACAGAATGTATATGAAGATGTTTCGTTTGTGCTGAAAGTATATTTAAGAAATAGGGTGCATCTATTAAAACATGTGCGAGTTCCTTCAAACGATTTGTTTATTTAAAAGTTAGCTAAATCCAGAGTTAACTGTGATTTCCTTTCAGTTTTGACAAACTCGAAAACCAAAACCATTCGGCTAATCAACCTCCGTTTTATAAAGAAAAAAAATCTAAAGTCAGCAAAATTGATTTTTTATGTTTCAAGAGAATTCTAATTAAGAAAATATCTTAAAAATATGCCCATTTAACCAAAAAAAAATCTTTAAATGAATATTTTAAAAAATATATATATATATACACACATTACTATAATATATCAGTATTTTAATCTTGGGATACATATTTAAAGTATTTTATTTGTGATATTTTTCAGAAAAATGAAAAATGAAATTCTTATTTTTATTTTAATATTTGAGATATTCACCTTTAAATACTTTTAGTGGAGATGTAGACATGCGTAAATAAAATATCAGAACTATGATCGCTTTCTGATCCAATATATAGTGACCGACATAAGGAAAATCATAAAACGATTAACGATAATCGTTTTATGGCGTCTCGATTTTGTTCTCTTTTCTGCTGTCGACGGACCGACGTGTATTCAATATCAAAACCAATATCGCTTTCTTGGTCTTTTCTGCTGGTTATGAACCAACAACACGTCCTTACAAATAATACTCAAGTACGCAGACGACCACCAATTTTTTTTGGTTTACTTGGTTTTCGAATTATTGGGTTGTGAGAGGAAACAAAGAACCGATCAAGTGGTGCAGGGACACGCATGCGTGAATTTGAAATCCATTGTTCACAAGTATATATTGGAAAGGACAGATTTCTTGATTAATTTCATGATTTTTTTCATAAATATAGGGTTCATATCTCTTATATTGGTTTTGGACAGTAACAAACAAAAAAATTCCCGATTTACTTCGAAGGAATCAAATACCATAAGAGAAAAAAAGAGAGAATGTGTCTATATACTATAGACTATAATCTATACATATTCGGCCTAAATGATGGCTTAACTTGCTTTGACTATTTTGAGTCAACCCAAACTTAACTGTGTTTTCATGTGACACTGAAAATGTATAAACATCTACTCTGTATTTTTGTCAATGTTATTCTTGTTAGTAGTAAATAGTAATACATATCAATAGACATTAATATGTTTTTGTCCTGGACAAATGTTTAATATATGTGCCAGTTCATCCCAAGGAAATTTATTATTGCATAGTTAGCCAAAGATAGCATAATAAAGTTCAAATCCAGACAAAATGTAGCAGAAGATAAGTTAAAAAATGACGAGACATAATAAATTTTTCTTTGCACCTTCAATCGTGTCACAATACAGTTGAGTTCTGATATATTCCTGCCACCTGACTATAATATTCTGAGTATGTTACCGTCTTCTTGTGCGTCTTGAGTAGAGTTAGACAATTTTATTCGTTAAATTTGATTTGATTCGTTATTCGTTTCGATTCAATCTAAAATTCTGAATATTCATAAATTTTCGAAGCAAATAAAATATTAAAAATTAATATCCGTCAAAAACAAAGTAAATCACAAATATTAAAATTTTGAAAAGCGGATATCCGATCCGAACAATATATAAATACATGTAATCTTGAGTATGTTAAAAGTTTTAAATGTATAAAATTATAACATAATTATTCTAACATGTGATTTGACAAAAATAATTATATTCAATATTACTTATATAAAAGTATTATATAAAAAGAAGAGAAACAATTTATGACAATTATATTTTTTTCTTAAGTTTTATGTTATTATAATTGTTAACTAAGTTTAAAAATTTACAAAATAATTATAATTCACTACTTCTTTTAGTATTTATCTTATATATCATACACAAATATATTTTACAAAACAAATTTATAACAAACTTTTAATATTATTTCTATTAATCAAAACATATAAAATATCCGTAAGTATTCGTAAATATCCGCAAATATTTATTTATTTTCTAGATATCTATTTTTCTGAATATTCATATTTTTTCGAAGCAAAACAAATCGCAAAATTAGATATTCGTAACATACAAAATAAATCACAAATATCTTAAAAAATCAGATATCTGATCCGCGTCGAGGCTTAGTTTTTAGTTGCTAAGCGTTGGGAATTATTTATTAGACGTCTCCAAAATCAATAGTACTACTTAACTTAACAATAGAAAAATATAAAAAATTATAATACTAACTGAACCAGATTGAGTAAGAACTCGAAAATGGACAATTGACTCGAACTGAAGATAACCAGTACCGTCTTCAAACTAACCCGTCGAAGAGAGAGAAAGGGAATGTGAAACTGTGAAGAGGATACAAACCGAGAAAGAACTAGAATTTAGAACCCTAGTTTGAATGCATGCATTCACGATCTATGCTTGAAGTAGTATACCACTGGAATCAAAGCTGGATGATTCTGACTATTAGACCGGCTGATTATTTTTGGGAGATTAGAATGTCAAGACTTAACCGTGCTGCATGCTGTTGATATGAGAATCAATTTGTATTCACTATTGTGGAGGCGTTGTTTTCATAAGAGTAAACCGTTGACTGTCAAATCAGAAGGGTCAAGATCCTAGCCGTTTTCTTCCTTAGGATAATAATTGGAGGACATTGGAAGTCCCAGAGAAATGTTGGCTGGTTGAACCATAACTCTATAGTTTTTTATCGAATAGCTCTCTGTAGTTTTTTGCTAACCAAAGAGAAAAAGTTTGAGAAATCATACTCATTGTTTATCCAGTAATAACAATGGAACAACTTGGGATATGGGTGTCACTTCACTTATATTGGAGGGGGATTACAAAATTCTAATTGTATTTTGCAAGGAGAGAGTAATGACTTTAACATTGAATAACAAATAATCATTACAAAATTCTAGTTGTATTTTGCAAGGAGAGAGTATGACTTTAACATGGAATAACAAATAATCAAAAGTATCGTTTTCTCGTGTACATTTTTTTCTGCTGGTGATGGACTGACGTGTCCTTACGACCAAAACTCATGATGAGTACTCAGACCACATTTTAAAATAAAAACTTTTCCCCTTAAATTATGGTGGAGTCACATGCATGCATGAGATTCATTCAGCACGTCACATTATCCATTTCCCATTTTTGGGTTTAAAAGAAAATTAAATCCTAAAGTGACAGACTTCACGGGTTTACAATGTTTTTGCTACCCGCCAAATCCTACCCGCCACCTTGTGATGGCGTCTAAACTTTATTTTGTTTTCTTCACGTTTAATAAATCTGAAGGATATAAATATGGAAGTTTTTATTTCATAATTTTATCATACAAAGTAGGTTTATAACTATAATAATTATACACAGTTCTTGATAAAATGAATTTAAAAAAATAAACGACAATGTTTTTGCGATATTGTCAATATATAGATGTGAGAGTGAATATGGGAAAGAAATATTGTCAAAAAATAAACCTTTACGTCTCAAGCACAATGCGATTTTGTACAACTATCTTCTTCTTTTTTTTAGACAAAGAGGATTTTGTACGGCTTTTATTGACATTTTCTTAGACCATCTTCAATTCATATTTATTTCATCATTATATATATTTTTTTAAATAGAGAATCTCTATTACATAGATGAATTTGCTTCGATTATGCATTTTTAATAGAGTTCATCTATCTAAATATAGAAATAAAAAATAACATTTTTCTATATTTTCCTTTAAAATAGAACTCTATTATAGATGTATAAATTGAAGCAAATCTATCTCTATAATAAAGAATTCTATTTTATAATAGAGAATTCTATTTTTTTAAAAAAATATAAATATATGTGGGAGATCTTAGTAGCACCTGCGAATAATACGGTAAATTTACAGTTTTGTTATTTCAAACACAGTGAAAGTGTTAAAAAATTATCGTTTGAATTTTACCAATCATATACTAGATTTAGCTTTAATTAGTATATGTTGACCTATTTACACTATGAAATCATATTCTGAATCATCACTAGTATTAGAGTACTATAATATATTTTAACATTAATAATTAATATGAAAAAAATTCTAAAGAGAATCATCAATCAAGGACGTTATTCAATCATTTAAAGATCTGATAAAGGACGCCCATATCTCGTCTCCTTCAAAAGCGGGGGACAAAAACAAACTAATGAAAACGGTTTGGACAAATCACATGGATGCGTAATATATGCTCCATAGCCTAGATTGGTTATATGAAAATGTAAATGACCGAACGGCCGAAACACATTATGGAGCTGGGGGAGTACTGATTTCATCAATATAAACGAATACTTTTTAACATGTCATCTACCTACGAAATCCCAATAACTCGGACCTTGGCTCAAGATATATCGACTTATACTTTATCTAAACAGTTGAATACTTTATATCGTAGGTTTAAAACTGATCCCCCCCTATTTGAATAGGTAAATACATGAACTAAAACCCAAGAGTTCTGAACTTGCCTAATATCCTTCTCAAAAAGTGGACCTAAAACGGAAGGAACTAGAAAAAAAGAAGAGTAAGAAGGATGTCTTCAATTATATCTTGTCACTATAGAGGATGGGAGGTGTGTCTTAAGTCAAATAATGCTGACAAAATCCCTTTATAAATTGTCTAACCAGTGGCCATTACATTACGAAATCCTCTAGTTACTCCATACAGAAGGATTAGACATTTTATCCGTTAAATCTAATTCAATTTGTTATTCGTTTTGTTTAGATCTAAAAGATTAGATATAAGTAAATCTTCAAAGCAAATCAAATATTAAAATTAATATTCGTTAAAACAAAACAAATTACAAATACTATAAAATTTATAGACGGATATCAGCTCCGTTCCGACTTTTATACATAGATATATCTATGATTAAATATAAAGTTTTGAATCAATAACCATATATAATTATTACTTAACATATAACTTAATAAACTTATTTTAAATTACTTATAAAAATATTAAATTAAAAAAAGAATATAAAATCTTTTTACAGAACTACATTTTTCTAAAAACATTCGTTTTATAAGAAAAATTATTAAATTTTTACAATATATAGTTTCATTAATCGTTTACTTTATATATTTTTATATTTACACAAAAACTTTATTATTTTATTAGGTAACAGATTTATTATATTAAATTAGGAACATGACCTATTGATATAAATTTAATCCAACTATTTTAGTACAATTATTAAAACCTCTTACTAATCATTTTTAAAAAAAAATTAAACAAATATGATTACAAAGAAAAACACAGATATGAAATTTAAATTTCTAAAAAATGTAAAAAAAAATATACTCGCCGTAATCTAGTGTTTTAATAAATAAACTGGTATTATATTTCTGTATATACTTGTATTGAACAAAGTGGATAAAATATCCGTAATCTGTAAATATTCGTAAGTACCAATAATATTTTTGTATACCCGATTTTTACGAAGCAAAACAAATCAAAAAATCAGATATCCGTGAATTATAAAGCAAATCATACAAATACTGAAAATATGATACTATCCAGAGTCCAACATGTTTTCACTAGTACAAAATATGGATTTCCAATTTTTTTATAAAGAAAATCTATGCCAATAACATAACAAAGGTTTAATCTCGTGACTGTTTTTTTCTGGGCAAATTCGAGTGACTATTAAACTCTTATAAACTGGGCATTCTCTAAAATGGTATTAGGCTAGAGTACTAGAGCTTGGCAATATCGGAACATTTCCCTGATTTACGCCTTGATTTTAGATATTTGACCAACTGGATCTCAGGTTTATAAATAAGGTGGAATAAAAAGTAGAAGGCATATTTCGAAAAGCTAAGTTATACCCCTTATATGAAATATTGATCATTTTATGAATATATGTAATGGAAAAGCTTGGTGACAATAGCTTTTTGGAAGAAGAAAAAAAACATATTAGACGTACGATAATCGTGCCTACCTTTGCGAAAGTTTATGCTTTGGAATGTTTTTTTAATTGTTTTCAGGCCACAAAAATGATAGCTATGTCCTCTTACGCTAATTTTTATTTCGTACTATTTTTTTAGGTTTGAATTGGTAACCATTGAATTTAATGAAAAAATTAATAAAATAATAATAAATATTCAGTTGATGAAACGAAAAAACAGAAATAAATGAATTTGTGTTCATTTTATTCCTCAGAGAAGTTAGAGAAGGATTTTTTTCTTTGTAATCTTTTTCATCCATAAGAAAATGAGAGGAATAAAGTGGGACCCATGAATCTATAAACTAACAAAAAAATCAACATAAATGAAATAAAACTTGAGGAATGAAAAATTCACCATCATTTTTTTCCCTAAATTGTGGTCCCCAATTAAAGTCTTAATGTCCTTTAGTATTTTTGAAAATAAACAAAATAAATAGATTAACAAAAAAATTGAAAAAATAATAAGTACTAATGAAATACCTATATCAATTCGGTGATTGTTTTTTCTAGTTCTAAAAATGTTAAAATAATAATTTCATATTCTATTCTACAAAGTAGAAAATGAAATCTACTTTTTCAAAAGATCTAATATGTTTACGTAAATAATAGTAATCTAAAAATATTTGGAAAACATATTCCACATTTAACCTATTGTTTTAAAATCTGTATAAATCAAAATTTACACATTACTATAAATCTAAAACTTGTAAAAATTGGAATTTACACATTTACTATAAATTTTAAAACTAGTAGAAATCGATTTTAAATATGTTTTATGTATTCTACATATAGTAAGCTCCGAAAAATATGGGAAGAAAATATTTGGAAATATTTAGTTTCCTTATTTTTACTAATTTTTTTAAAGAAAAATGTGATTTAAAAAAAACGTGATTTAAAAAAGATCAATTTAGAAAAAATAAAAAGGAAATTTTGATTTTAGAGAAAAAATTTGATTTAGAAAAAAAGAAAAACATGACTTTAAAAATGTATTTTAAAAACCTTTTGGATTGTTAATATTCTTTTAAAAAATATTTTAGTTAAAAATATATTTTAATATTTAGCAATTGTTTTGTTAATTGTAATTTTGAACTTTTAATTGAAACTAAGGGGAGTATTGATATTTTGAAAAAAATTAGTCTAATAAGATATAAAGTATATGAAATTAGTCTAATAAAACATATTTATCAAAAAAAAAGATATTTATCATTTTTTCGCCTAAAAACTATTTTTTCTAAATGCTCTGGAATGTTGACAATTCTATCTTCGGTGTCTATATTTAAGTTTGAAAGATCTACTTAATAGATAATTTAAAGAAACAGAAGTTGATCGACTATTGATTTAGAGCTATCCGGTGCTGGTTTGTTCCCCCAATGACACAATCACAGTCTGGATGCAATCGAGTTGCCGCTGCGCTAACACATTATAATATAATTATAAATGTTTCTTACTTTTACAACCAGAAATTTCATGGTTTTGGGCCAATTATCATATTTTCTTTTAAGAAATTTTTTCTTGTGGATGGACAAAGCATGAATTTTCTTTTCTAATCATAATATTTTTTCTTGGATTCAGACTAACAATGTATATATCCGTAGATATAGAAAAACTCAGAGGGAGAAGGATAGAATAAATGATTTGGCAGAAACCTTGCGAGGAGTAGTGTTTGCTTCTGACAGTAACTTACTAAATCTTTTTTTTTGTAATTTTTTTTTTAATCTGGTTGAATCCAGGAGAGTCGCAAATTTGCAGATGGACTCTTTCTCCAAAGCATTCAAATAGATCATAAAGCATGGACTCATATCCGCATTAGTGGGAGGATCGAACCTGAAACATGTTAGCGTTCCAGACCTGTTTTACTGCCACTTGATCATAAGGCCCGTTCAACTTACAAAAAAAATAAAGCTTGTTTCTGTATCTCTTCACATAGGTTCATTCACAATAGAGTTTCTATGAAAGTATATAACGAATGTTGTGCTATTTTTTTTACAACTACTAACTAAGTGACTTAGCACGTGCTACAAAATCTAGATTTCAAAACAAAAACAAAAAAATGAAATTCAGTTTCAATAATCTAGTCACAAAATGCTTGCAATATTTGAGAATTATATATAGAAAATATAATTTAATATTTTTCTATAAAATGATACATTCTTATATCTTTCTTACTCACTCCGTTGGGTAAACCACACCCTCATACTAGAAAAATGGGGTCTCGTACACAAAACCTCTCTTTTCTTATCCTCCTCCTCCTTGGCTTTCTTGCCGTCTCCTTCGCTTGCGACTGTAGTCCTCCTAAACCATCACCTCACCCCCACAAACCGCCAAAACATCCCAGCAAACCGCCTAAACCACCGGCAGTAAAACCTCCCAAACCACCCACCGTCAAACCACACCCACACCCTAAACCCCCTACCAAACCGCCCACTGTCAAACCACACCCACACCCACATCCGAAACCCCCTACCAAACCTCATCCCACCCCGAAACCACCCACGAAACCGCCCACCGTTAAACCCCCTCCGTCCACCCCTAAACCGCCCACGAAACCGCCAACTGTTAAACCACCTCCGTCCACCCCTAAACCACCCACTCATAAGCCTCCACCCGTCGTAACGCCGCCATCTCCGTGCCCACCGCCACCGCCATCACCGTGTCCACCGCCACCTGTTGTAACGCCACCAAGCCCACGGTCGTAACACCACCAAATCCACCAAGCCAGAGACTTGCCCAATCGACACGTTGAAGCTAGGCGCTTGTGTGGACGTTCTTGGAGGTTTGATTCACATCGGGCTTGGTAAAGGGTACGCTAAAGAAAAGTGTTGTCCGGTTTTGGGAGGTTTAGTTGACCTAGACGCAGCCGTTTGCTTATGTACCACCATTAAAGCCAAACTTCTCAACATCAACCTTATCATCCCAATTGCTCTTGAGGTTCTTGTCGCGTGTGGAAAGACTCCACCGCCTGGCTTCAAATGTCCAGCTTGATTTATGAAGAGTCTTCCGAAGCTTTTGTTTCTGTAGAATGTGTTGGTTTGATGATCTCTTTTGACGAGAGGTTAATTTGTGTGTGTGGTACCTTTTATCACTTGTTTCATTTGATACAATAAAATGGTTTATTTGTGTGTTTCATGTTGTACTTTTAGTAAGAAGAAAACTGTGAAACGGTAACTTTTTCTAAATATTAAACAAGTTTGTATCTGCGTAAGCTTATTCTGTT
Source organism: Raphanus sativus (assembly GCF_000801105.2). Taxonomy (NCBI): domain Eukaryota; kingdom Viridiplantae; phylum Streptophyta; class Magnoliopsida; order Brassicales; family Brassicaceae; genus Raphanus; species Raphanus sativus. The sequence continues at coordinate 34,574,372 of NC_079515.1, read as the reverse complement.
TTATGTACATACGTTAAAGAAATGTGATACAGACTAGCCATGCACATTGCAGTAATGCAAATGTGATTACGCCCCCCCCCCCCCCCCCCCCAACATACCACAAGGTCCACAACCTAGCTACTGAGTACTGACCAGTGACCAAGTACATGTGTTTTAATATAGTTGTATATAACACACTTATATCTAACAAATTTATCATATACTTCAACCAAAAAAATAAAATAAATATATGATACTTCTTTCTCCGGAGTAAATTAATAAATAAGTTAATTTTAACCAAACATATATCACAATAGCTCAGGTGATTATTACAATATGTAATTCATGTATTAAAAAGTTCTGGAAAAGTAAGTCTTAAACTGTGGAGATCATTTTTTCTTTAGCGCCTTACCAGATTTCAGTAAAAACAAAGGAAAAACTTCTAAAGCAATCTTTACTAGAGAGTTCTCAAAACAACTTTCTCTATATATACATAAAATTCATATTTTATCAAGATTATCTCAAAAACATAAACATTAACATACTCATATTTTATCTAATTAAAATGTCTATAAGTCTTCTATATTTGAGACTGTCTTCAGTTATATAGAAGAAGAATAAAATATTGGTGACAAAACTGTTGGACACATCACACAAAGTTACCATAGATAATAAATTAACAAAAAAAAAACCAAAAAGAAATCAGAAGTTAATATACTGGGCTTGAATTATTATTGGGCTTTCCCTCTATCTAATAGTACGTGTGCTGGATCAATTAAGATCCAATAAAGAACAGAAAGAAAGGTTTTTGTTTTGTCTTGGCGAACAAGCTAGCTCACATCTCACTTTTCGTCTAGCAAAATCAAAGAGCGAAGAAGCGACTTAACGCAATTCCTGTCAGGTATCTTCGTTTCTCATGTGAATTTTGAGTTGCTAGATCTGTCTTTAGCTTTGTCTTTGTCTCTATTGTAGAAACGTTTCCAAGATTAGCTGAGTTAACTCGCCAAGTCTGTAGCTTCTTGTTTAGGACAGTGTTTCATTGCTTCTTGTTTGTCGGAAAGACCAATCCAATTGTTGTTTTTTGTTTGTGGGTTTAGGCTGCTAAAACATGTCTCGGAGAGTGTTTTTCCTTTTTACAGGATGGGACAAGAACTATGGGTTTCAGTTGTATATGAGTGATCGGATCCTAGTAGGAACTATGGTGGTTGGAAAGCTGCAGCTGTTGGAGCAAACAATCAGACTGCTCAGTCTATTCTGAAAAAGAAAGACTATAAGGTTGGTGCAACTAGAGAAGAGAGGGTTGAGCTTTCGTTGAAGCTTGAGCTTGCTGAGGTGTTTTCGACTCCTTCAGGGAATGTTAAGTATCATGTCCACTCGCCTGACTCGCTCACCAAGCTGTTGCTGAAGCAGGGTGTGAGTCAACCCGCTTCTGAAACATGTTAAGATAGATGGGCTTCACACTTAAAACCAATTGGTGATTAGTGGAGTGGCTCATCTATCTTATATATTGCTTAAGATCATTTCCAATACCCGATGTGGGACTTATGTCCCTAATACGCCCCCTCGAGATGATGGCTCTTTGAACGTCAATCTCGAAATGTTTGGGCAAGGATCGATGGACTGACTTTGGACTGGATCGATAATGGATCGGGTTGGACTGCGTGGATCGGGCTCTGATACCATGTTAAGATAAATGGGCTTCACACTTAAAACCAATTGGTGATTAGTGGAGTGGCTCATCTATCTTATATATTGCTTAAGATCCTTTCCAATACCCGATGTGGGACTTATGTCCCTAATAAAACATACTGAGCACGAAACTATGTCCGAGTCTCTCCGTTAGTTCTCTGTGACTCTGTTTCAGAACTTTTTATTAGAATAAAAGAAGAGAAGCTCTCCGTACATACTGGTGTGTTATATAAAATGAACCACAAAGAGGATAACAGTTTTTATTCACTGATATAGCACTTATTCAAACATCAAGCAAAGAGCTCCCATCAAACAGTCTTTAAGTTCTAAGAAAAGGGTAAATCTCAAACCTTGCATTACAGCTTCTACACATATATCTAACTCCTTGTTTTCCATCGCCGCAGAACGGATGATACAAGACAAGCCAATCTAGACACACATCGCATCCATTCTCAGATAACTCGTACGTACACTGCATCATTCCATAAAGCTTCGTTGTCCCCATCATCATCGTCTCTCCCGTTGCGTACAGTGCCCCCTTGCTGTTGTTGCCTGACTTGCTGGCTTCAGACATTAGCTTTTTGGCGAAATCCTGCTTTCTCTTATCGAACATCTTCTTATCTCCGCTCAAGTCCTTTGGGTTGGTCGTACATAAATAATTATCGTAGAGGACTCTGGTGTCATCGGCACTGTATGTAGAAATATCTAGAGTGCATTGGTCATACCATATTGTTCCTGCTTTGTTTCTCGGACATTTCTTACGAAGCTGTCATACATATAACCACACAACGAAGAATACTGCATTAACTATATTACGTATATGTAACACATATTTTTTTGTTTTCTACCAGCCCTAAAAGTGTATCAGATTATGTCAGTTAAACCTTCTACGTAGAGTATAAGAATTGTCATCAAACTCGGATATGATATCTTATTTTTAAGGAACATAAACATTTAAAAATAATTTTAAGAACTTTCTCATAATATATTTGGTAATTTATTTCATGTACTTCCTCTGTTTCAAAATAATTATAAGTATTTTAGCAAGAGTTTTTATATATATTAATAAAACATATTAAATATTTATTATAAACGCATAAGCTTTATAGTTTTTTTATTTTTCATAATTTTAAACCTGTAATGATTAATAAATATAATCAATTTTTCTGAATTTAAATTTTTTTTTTGTAAACTTTTTTGAAGTTTAAAATTACTCATTATTAGTTGACAAAACATATATTGAAAATATAAAAAATGATTAAAACCAAATTCTAAAACATCTATCTTTTTGGAACAGGAAGGAGTATATAATTTTAAATATTTTTTGAGGTGAAGCCGATGTTTTACTGAGGTATATTAGTAATTACTGGCCCTAATTTTCATATGTATATATAATCTATTATATATCTCAGTGTGTGCGTACTTGACTGCTAATAATATAATAGTGATGTTACCCCAGAGAGGGCTTCGGCGAGGCAAGAGTGACACTTGGGCCCGTAGGAGTCGCCACGACATTGGAGCATGACGAAGGCGGTATCAGGAGGTATATTTTTGTAGGGTCTATCCATATTGGAGTCAAGGGCGAAACCTTTGTGCAGACTAGAGGCGGATATGTTTTTGAGGACAATGTTGAGATTTTTCTCGAACACACTCCCTGGCTTGTATTTGCCTTGGGTGTTGTTGCATGCGTGGTGGAGATACTCATTGGTAATGTTGAGGGAAGAAACGCTGGATATAAGGAGTTGAATGGCCACCGCGGCCAAGATAGGGACCGATCCAAAAATTAAAGGCATTGTTTGTAATCTTTGAGAAGTGGAGATGTTTATATAAGAGACTTTGTGAGAATTTAAGATTTGAAGTGATTATGATTCCTTTTTTCTTGTACTTTGTTTACCTTAAACAAATTCGTTCCACCATCTTCGTTTCTATATAGAAGAAATTTTTTAGTCTAAGAGAGGAGAGTGATTGATAACTTAGTATATGCGGCGAGAGAACAGGGCTGATGGAAAAAGTCAAAGTTGGACAATTTAAATTTTTTAGAACCATACGTTGTCAACCTGAAATAAAAGGCAATAGTAATTTATTATGAAACTAAATGTTACGAAACTACAAGCTTCGGACAGAAGTGGATCAAGAGAAGAGCAGATCTGAGGACATTCCTTTTAAACCTGCAAAACGAAAGAAAGGAGATCTACCAAAAAAACAACTAGAGGCAAAATCCTCACAAACGCAAGGATCTGACAATAGAAAACTCAAATCGAAGTAATATTTGTGCAAACAAGACAACCGAAGAAGCTAAGAAGAGAGACCAAAAGAGGAAAGAAAAGTCAAAATTGATCAGAGAAAGATTTAGCTACCGAATGAAGCAAAAAGAGAAACAGAGAATTTTGACAAAAAAAAAAGAGAAACAGAGAACTTGACTCAAGATATTACAAAAGTTTGCTATTTATATAAAGGGCAATTCTCTCATCCTTGTTAATTTTTTCTCACCAAAAGAACTAGAAAAGAGAAATGATCAAATTGTTTACTTTTATTTTTTAATAAATTTCCCTTGTCACAACACGTAAATTGCATGTGTCTATATTCAGTCCTCTTTTACTTCGACTAAGAATGTATATTTTTCTATAGTTTAGATAATAACTAAAATATAAATATGTCAATATCAACAAAAAAATACCTATTTTAGGCGAGTTGTGATACAAGGAATTAATTATCTATGATCTTTATTTACCACTAGATATGAGCCTGTTGCGTTGCAACGGTTTTGTTTGATGTTTTAATTTAATAGAAAACATAAAATAATAATCATTTTATTATAGTTTTATGATTGTTTGCATATGTTGTGTGAGATTTATTTTATAACTAAAAATAATTTTCGTTCAAGTTAAAATTTGTATTTTATAATAATGGTACATAGATGAATTGTTATCAACTTTCTACTTGGTTTAGAAAAAAAATTATACTTAAATTTTTCAATTGAACCCAACCTAAAATAAAAAATTGAATGAAAAATAAGAAAAATTGAAAGTCGAAGAATAACGCCAATCAAGTAAATGATAACATTATACATTTTCTTATGTACTAATCTAATGTTTTATTAAATAAGTTTTAAAATTTTATTTTGCTAGAATTTTTTAAAAAAGGAAAAATTTCTATTTTATAAATATCCTTTTTATTTACAATTAAAAATAAAAAAACAGTATTAAATTCGCCTTTACATTTTTGATTAGGATTTTAGAAATAGAAAATTACTGTTATATAACCTTATACAATTATTTTGTCTTTAGAATTTTAGAAATAAATAAATTGCTATAAAATAATTATTTCTAGTTACTAATAAGTAATTTTAAAATTACTCTTTTACAATTTCTATCAATACTAATTCTACACTTCTTTTTTAAATTAATAATTTTTAGTATCATGTTCATCTTCAATAACTTAATAAATTTAGATAGTACCTTGTTCGAAAGTCGGAAACTGAATCAAAATCATTGTTCAATAAGAATTTTGTTCCAGATGATGCCGACAAATAAATTTCATCTTCATATGTATTCACCAAAACACTTGTCATGATAAGAACAATATTTTTACTTTCCACATCACGATATTTATCTTCAAATAATTCTGCTTGTTCAGCTCATAGTGTTGCTTGTATCTCAATTCCTCTGTTTAAGATAAAATATTTAATGTAAAAGAGAAATAAAAAATAAAAAAACGAAATTGATTAATAGAATTGAAATTGATTAATACAATTGAAACTGAAATATACCTTCCTAACAATAAAGTTAGAATAACTCTTCGGAGGATAGGTTTAGTCCGACTACGAACATCTGATTTCTCCATGTTCTTGATATATCCGATCACATTTGTAACAAAATCATGTTATATAATAGGATTATTTCAAGGAAAATTAATTAAAAATAGGCAATAGGTTGAAAGAAAGATACAAAAGGGGAGATATATAAAGAAATAACTAACCAAAAGAATCTTACCATATAAATCGTATGTTGAGTCTTTCACGTGGTCTAAATCTTAATAATTTCATAATCAAAAATTTTCAGACGGTATCTGAGGTATTTGTTGAAATTTATGATCTGAAACTCTGTAGTTTCAATTGCAATCTTGCACATTAAAATTGCAGATTTCAATGACGGCTCCTTCACGTAATCCTTCTCCAAACTTTTCAATAAGAGAATGATGCACATAACCTGGAATAGTATTTTCCTATATAATAACAAATTATTTTTAATAATAAAATAATATAAGATTTAAACTAAAAAAGTTAAAAAAAATTAACCTTCTCATCGAGTAGGAGAAAATTCATTCCCATAAGCTCATTATTCTTATTTAAATTTCTTGCCTCCCACTTTCTAGAGTTAAATAACTTGCTCAAACCATTCTTTCTTGAAAATTCCTGGTAAATAGTCATAATAAATAAGCATAGTTGAAACACACAGAAATAATAAGCATAGCATCGTCACCCAACACAACATAAATAAACATATTATATAAGCATAATCACAACTAAAAGTCATAAAAATAGGACGAACACAACAATAACCATAATCACAACTAAACGTATTAAAGAAGAACATGCCAAGTTTGGGATATAAAACCTAACCTTGTATATTTCTTGAAGCAACGCTTATTTTTGGTTGTCTGAACAAATATGAGAGAGCTTAGTTCTATATATAGATGTGAATAATCATTTTTCCTCTTGGGTTATGATCTTTTTAATTAGGGTTTGAATTCAGTAAAATTAACATTAAACACTCTTTCACTTTTAAAAAAAAGGAAAATTAGCATTTAATATTTCTTTACAGTTGTTTTTTTATTATTTATTTCTCTCATAGTTATCTTTACTTTTTATTTATTTTTACTTTTTTTTTAAATCGCTTTTATATGTAAATATTTTTTTTTGGGTTATGAGCTTCTTAATTAGGATTTTAATACAGAAAAATTAGCATTAAAAAGTCTTTTACATTTTTCTTTTCTATATAATAATATATTTTTTTGGTTTATGACATTTTTAACTAAGATTGAATAAAGAAAATTAGCATTAATCAGTCTTTTACATTTTTTGGTTTATAATAATTGTTTTTAAATCGTTTTTAAATGACAATTTTTTTTGGTTATGACCTTTTAATTATGATTTGAATAAAGGAAATTTAGCATTATTTAATATTTTTAACAGTTGTTTTTTATTTCTTTCATAGTTATCTTTACTTTATTTTACTTTTACTTTTAAAATCTTTTCATATGTAAATAATTTTTTTTTGGGTTATGAACTTCTTAGTTGTGATTTGAATACAGGAAAATTAGCATTAAAAAGTCTTTTAAATTTTTCTTTTTTATATAATAAGATTTTTTTGGTTAATGACCTTTTTAACTAAGATTTAATAAAAGAAAATTAGCATTAATCAGTCTTTTACATTTTTGGCTAATAATAATTGTTTTTTTGTAAATCGTTTTTAAATGACAATTTTTTTGTTATGACCTTTTAAATTAGGATTTGAATAAAGGAAAATTATCATTTTTAAACAGTCTTTTAAATATTTTGGTTTAATCTTAAAAAAAAATAAGATTGATATTATTTACTCTTATATATTTTAACACATGTCACAATCTTAAAGTTATAATTGCCACGTGTCGCAATCGTGTTAATTAGTAACTTTGAAGAACCAAACTTTATATAATAAGATTAATAAAAAGGTACAAATACAAAACGTGAGAATATATCACATCGAGCCTTTGTTAAAAACCGTGTTCGAAATTACGCTACGCGCAAATAAGCTGTTAAAATCATGCCTACAAATTACCAAAAACCCTGGAAGTACTCGAAGAATACACCTAATTTTGAATATAATTTAATATATTTATAATATATTTAATTAATTTTAAATATGATGACACAAGTTCTTAAACGTAATTATATAACATTTTATAGATAATTTTAAACAGTCTTTTTTTATTTGTCAAACATTTAGATTAGAGTTTGTTTGATACGAATAAAGAAGCATGTTGCCACAAAAATAAAATGAAAGAAGAGATCAGCTCTCCATGCATGCTGTTGAGTTATATAAAACAAACCACAAAGAGGAGAACACTTTTTATTTCCTGATATAGCACTTATTCAAACATCAAACAAAGGGCTCCCACAAACAGTCTTAAGTTCTAAGAAAAGGGTAAAGCTCAAATCTTGCATTACAGCTTCTACACAAATATCTAACTCCTTGTTTTTCATGGCCGCAGAATGGACGCTCATTGATAAGCCAATCTAGACACACAAAGCAACCGTTCCCAGATAACTCGTCCGTACATTGCATCATTCCATAAAGCTTCTTTCTCTCGATCATCATCTCCCCCGTTGCGTACACTGGCCTCTTCCCGTCTTTGCCCAACTTTTTGACTTCAGACAATAGCTTTTTGGTGAAAGCGCTCTTCTTCTTATCGAACATCTCCGTATCTCCGCTCAGGTCCTTTGGGTTCTCCATACATAAATAATTATCGTAAAGGATTCTGGTGTCACCGGAATTGTATGTAGCAATATCCAGAGTGCATTGGTCGTACCATATTGTTGCTGCTCTGTTTCTCGGACATTTCTTGCGAAGCTGTCATATATATAACCACACAACCATAAATTAGAATATTGCATTTATAACTATATTACGTATATAATACATATTTTTGTTTTCTACCAGCCTGAAAAGTGTATCAGATTATGTCAGTTAAACCTTCTACGTAGAGTATAAGAATTGTCATCAAAGTTGGATATATGAGATTTTGGGGAACATTAAACATTTTATAAGAATTTTAATAATTTTTTTCATAATATATTTTGTAATTTATTTCTGTATACTATATGACTTCTAATATTTTTTGAGTTAAGGCCAATGTTTACCGAGGTATATTAGTAATTACTGGCCCTAATTGTCATATATATATAATCTATTATATATCTCAGTGTGTTCGCATGCCCATTTGTATATGTTCATACTTGACTGCTAATAATATAATAGTGAAGTGATGTTACCCCAGAGAGGGCTTTGGCGAGGCAAGAGTGACACTTAGGCCCGTAGGAGTCGCCACGACATTGGAGCATGACGAAGACGGCGGCAGGAGGTATAAATTTGTAGGGTCTATCCATATTGGACTCAAGGGCGTAACCGTTGCGCAGATCAAAGGTGGATATGTTTTTGAGGACAATGTTGAGATTTTTTTCGAACACACCCCCTGGCACGTATTTCCCTTGGGTGTTGTTGCATGCGTGGTGGAGATACTCATTGGTAATGTTGAGGGACGAAACACTGGATATAAGGAGTTGAATGGCCACCGCAGCCAAGATAGGGACCGATCCAAAAATTAAAGGCATTGTTTGTGATCTTTGAGGAGTGGAGATGTTTATATAAGAGGCTTTGATGAGAATTTTAGATTTGAAGTGATTATGATTCCTTTTTTCTTGTACTTTGTTTACCTTAAACAAATTCGTTTCATCATCTTAATTAGTCTTTATATATAATAAATGTTTTAGTCTTAGAGGAGATCAGTGGTATGAACTTAGTATATGCGGCGAGAGAACAGGGCTGATGGAAAAAGTCAAAGTTGGACAATTTAACTTTTATAGAACCATACGTTGTCAACCTGAAATAGAAGGCAATAGTAATTTATTACGAAACTATAACGCACGGCCGAAACCCACAAAGCTTCGGACAGAAGTGGATCAAGAGAAGAGCAGATCTGAGGACCTTACTTTTAAACCTGCAAAACTAAAGAAACCAGATCTACCAAAATCCTCACAAAAGTAAGGATCTGACAATAGAAAATTCAAATCCAAGTAACACTTGTGCAAAGACGACACGCGAAGAAGCTAAGAAGAGAGACTAAAAGAGGAAGGAAAAGTCAAAATTTATCAGAGAAAAATATTGTTACCAAATGAAAGCAAAGAGAGAAACAGAGAACTTGAAACGTAAAGGAGAAGAAGTGTCTGAATATTACTGTCTTATTTCTTGCAGACTCAAGATTTTACAGAAGTTTGATACTTGTATAAAAGAACAGAAACCCTACGAGCCTCTACTGAATGACTCAGTTTGAATCACAGCTCAACAATTCGAATCTATTTTGCAGGTCTGGCTTGTGAGGTTCTGGTTTAAGCTTTTCACTAATGACTTTATTCTTGTTCACTTTCTGTCTTGTAGCCGTTGCAGAAGTGATTACTGTAATGGACTTCTCTTCTTCTATTTGTTCACTTGTGTCGATGGGCTTTTCTTCCTCTATTCTTTGACACAAGCTCATTGTCTTCTTTTGTGCTGACCCAACATGCTTCTCTCTTCGCACTTTGTTCATTGTTGTTGCCTTTGGCTTTACACCGAAGAGAGTACAGAAGCTTCTTTCCTATGGTAACTTAGGAGAAAAAATGTAAGTGTAGTAGCGACTGAGATTTAGATGAAGAAATATAATTCTTTGAAGTGTTTATGTACTACTCATGAAGTAATATATGAAGTATATTAAGAAGTGTTACATAAAGCGAAGTTGTAATTGACTTGGAGACTGGAGTTGGAGGCCGATCTAAAACGAAAGTAGAGGTTACTTGAAGGTTAAGCAAGCAAAAATTTACCTAGGAAATTGCAAAATTATTAAGGGAAGATTTTCAAGATTTTATACAAGGTTAAAAAATATTCCATAAAAAAGATATAATACTATATTTTCTTTGAAAAGTTGGTTAGAGGAGGCACTAAATCTTCTAGTATAAGTAGAGACAGGTGAACCTTGTATTTGGCGCCACTTTAAACAGAGAAAGAGATCAATTATAAGAGTTTTTGCACTTTCGATTGGTATTAGAGCGAGTTACCAAATTCACTGGTGAGATCATGAAAGCAAGTGGAATGATATAGTACAACAGGAAGCATGGTGGTTGATATGAAGCACTCATCGCATAACTTTCATCAGTAATGGGTATGACAATCAATTCCCCCAACTATCTCATCTTCAATTTGGATTCTTCACCTCCTCTGTTAAACGATGTTGGTGTATAAATATTGCTTCTGAGGTATATCACAGTTTTTCATCTCCCAATCTCACGATACCTCTCCTAATTTAAGCTTCTTGCTATGGAAAATTCTCAAATTCAACTTTTCTGGCCGATACTAGCAGTTTTTGATGACCCGTCATCTTTTCTTCTATGAGTTTCACAATGTCAAGAAAGGAGGGGAGTTGATAGGGGTTGACATGGTCTTGCTTGACGACAAGGTACTGATTATCTACCTAATAACCTTTAATCTGCTGTTGCTTCCAAAATCGCCAACTTCAATAACCTTAAATTCAAAATTCTTTTTAAATTGGCAGTCACACTTACTTTGAAGATCCATCACCGCAAATAGTATAATCACTTTCAAAAATTATTGAGTGCAGGAACTGTGTACGAAAACACATGCTGCTAGAGGCAATATCCCCTTCAAGTTTCCAGCGCTACGGTCTGCATACGATTCACTAAACACACCAAATTTGTCATCAAGGATTTAGGCCGGTAGCAAATTTACAAAGAACTCTTTGGAGTGAGAAACTGTCTGAGAGGGAAAGAGGGTAAGATGGAGAAAAATTTGGTTGATGTTGTGCTTCTGAGGACTGGTTAGATGATTATACAGGATATGTCGATTCTTGGAATACTTAAGTACACAAGCTTCTGATCATGCAGCTCTATGTGCCTGTCAAGTTCTTTCTTTTGTTTAAGGTGAACATCATTGGAGGTGCAGAGATGTATAAGTTCATCAAAGAGACTACTAATCACCACAGGGTGAAGTTCATAGATTTTGAATGTGGTCTGGTGGTTACGTTATTGTTTGTCTTTATATTTCTAAATATTGGTATTCTGTCTTGGATGATGGCTTAAAGCTTCTGATCTGTCTTTTCGCTTAATGAACTCTAGAGTCTAGGGACATTCAATAATTTACTGCTTCAGTTATAAGTGTTTACTGTTTTGCGTTACATTTTGATTTATGCCTTTTTGCACGCAGGTGACTTGTCAAAAATAAAATCTATAGGTAATGCACACTACATGATTCAAAGTTCTCTTTATAATTTTGGCTGACTCATAAGCTATCTCGCTATGTTTTCTGCTAGCAGCATACCATATATATAATTTATGATTAATGTCACTGAGAAGCATCAGGGAAGGAAACCTTGCTGCGACAATATTGGATTGATAAAAATCCATAGATATGCAAGCTCATGAATTTCATTCTAATCAAATGGTAGTCACTGCTAGAGAATTATCCATTTATCCCCAAACCTGCACGTATTGATTTAGTTATTCCAATTTACAAGTTTGTTACAACGCGTATAATGTTTTTTTCTAAATCTACACATCACTATTTTTTAATATAACACATCTTCCCATAAAAATCATTAATAAGTTGGAAGGAAATATCTGGGGATAAAATCATGAAGAGTGAAGACTATATGTATCCTTTAAAATATGGTAAATCAAACTATAGAAAAGCTCCAAAAGAAAAGAAAATATTACATTTAAAAAAATAAAATAAAAAATATTTTCAAATAACTTTTTACTTTGTGATGAAAATCAAAAATTAAACATTCATTAATTTCACATTTACTTTTAGTATCTATTAAGTCACCTCTTTCTCTCCACAACAAAATATTGAACAAGTTAAATTACAATTTACATAGAAAAATATTTCTCGAACCAATAAAAATATTTAGCTTTATCAGATCAAATAATTATAAACAATAAAAATATTGCAGTAGGTAAATAAAATTAATTGAAAAAACATCTTAAACATTAGTAAAACTTATAAGAAAAATAATTCAGTGTTCAATTATTTTAAAAACATAAATCAACAACATATAAATTTTAAGTCATAGAATATCTATTTTCATTATTATTATCGTTTGCATTCTAATAATTTAAATTTCATTTTATAATTATATTTTCTTCAAAACGATAAATATACATTATATATAATAGATTAAATGAAAATTAAACTTATATAAGAAAACTCGGGCGTAGCCCGAGAAAATCACTAGTCTATCTATATAAATAAAATCAATTTTTTTCTCTCTTCACATGAATCCATCTAAGCAAGTGGTGCATCAAAAATTGACACTTCATCATCTATTTTTTTTTAAATACCACATTTTCCATTTTCTTATTATTTGGCCCAAATATTTAATGAATTATTTAATAGTTCATAAAATTTTGTTCTAGTCATCTCCTAATTATGTATTTTCCGTAACAACATCATCTACAACTAAGCTATGTCATTTAATATTTAAATCTAAAATATAAATATGTTTTAAAAAATCTTAAATATCTTATTCAATAATTAGATATTTAAACATATAGCATATTATTGACATATTTTACTAAATAATAATTTGGTTATACTAATATATTTTAAATATATAAATTAGATTTTTTTTCTTTCTTGATAGTTCATTATTTATGTGTATATTACATCATTTAACTTTACCTATTTTTAATTATATATACATTTGCATATGTTTAAATTAGTAAGAGACGTCTTTCATCATTTCAACAACTTATGTACATAAAATAAAGAAATATAAAAAGATATTTGTAATTTTTATAACTTAAGCTGAATCTAGTTCACCATATATTACTTTTACAATTAAAAAATTTATTACAATAATTAAATAATAAAAAGAAAATTGTTTTTCTTTAATAAGAAACAAATATGGTAAATTTATTAAGCATATAACATAATATATATATATATATATAATATATATATATTATATATAATACAACCAATGATTACAAAAAGTAATTGAATAAATAATATACTCACTAATAATATTATAAAATTAAATAATAATATTTGCTTAAAAAACCTTAACAAGTCTAGATGATATTGTTTTTTCTGATAAATGTTTTAAAAATATGTAAATTTTAAAAAGTAACATGTTAAGCTATCAACGTAATCTGAAATATTATAGTAAAAATTCAGTTTCACATTATTTAATCAGTATGTTTTAAAAATGTATATTGCAAATAATATATAAGGGACAGTAGTATATAATTTATATATTGAATCTTAACTGTAATTTCGAGTAACTTTATTTCATCTATTATTGTTATAAAAGTAAAGCAAACAATGATAAATGTAAAATAATTCTATAATTAAAAATAAAAAAATACTTATTAATCAGACAAGATTTTGTTTTTTAACAAAAATAACAAAACAACAGTGAACATGATATTACTTTCGACTGAAAGTAAACAAAATAATTTAAAACATATTTTTAATTTAGATATTTTCGATTATTTTTCACTTGCTGGGGTGAGCTTAATTCTAGTTCTATATAAAATAGAGTTATTTTTGTTTCTTTTTTGTAACTGATTTAAGTTATTTTTGTTTTTTCAAAGAAAACTGCAATTTATTAACGGATTAGGAAACATAAAAAGAAGAAGTTAGAAGCTCTCCATACATACTGTTGTGTTACATAAAATAAACCACAAAGAGGTTAACCATTTTTATTCCTTGATATAGCACTTAATCAAACATAAAGCAAATTAAGAGCTCCCATCAAACAGTCTTAAATTCTAAGAAAAGGGTAAAACTCAAACCTTGCATTACAGCTTCTACACAAATATCTAGCTCCTTGTTTTTCATAGGCGCAGAATGGATGTTGCAAGACAAGCCACTCTAGACACACATAGCAAGCACTCCCAAATAACTCGTTCGTACATTGCAGCATTCCATAAAACTTCTTTGTCCCAATCATCGTCTCCCCGTTGCGTACAGTGGCCCCCGCCCCGTGGCGTCCTCGCTGCTAGTCTTGTTGATTACAGATAATAGCTTATCGGTGAAAACCTGCTTCTTCTTTTCGAATACCTTCTTATCGCCGCTCACGGATTTTGGATTGCTTATACATAAATAATTATCATAGTGGATTCTGTTCGGTAGGACCTCTATAACGGAACTGTGTGTAGAAATATCCAAAAGACATTGGTCATACCATATTGTTGCTCCTTTGTTTCCAGGACATTTCTTGCGAAGCTGTCATATATATAAGGACACCACGATAAAGAAGTGCACTATATTGACTAAATTATTATAGATTTTGTTATGTACCAGACCTCAAACTGTATCAGTTTATGTCAGTTAAACATTCTATGTAGAGTATGAGGATTGTCGTATATCTATGATATATGTTTATCGATAAGAATATCCATTTGTATATTTTCATACTTGACTGCTAATAATAAAATAGTGATTTGATGTTACCCCAGAGAGGGCTTCGGCGAGGCAAGAGTGACACTTGGGCCCGTAGGAGTCACCACGGCATTGGAGCATGACAAAAGCAGTATTGGGAGGTATATCAAGATAGGGACTCTTCATATTAGAGTCGAGGGCGTAACCGTTACGCAGATCAAAGGTGGATATGTTTTTGATGACAATGTTGAGATTTTTCTCGAACTCACTCCCCCGCTTGTATTTCCCTTGGGTGTTGTTGCATGCATGGTGGAGATACTCATTGGTAATGTTAAGAGACGAAACAAAGGTGGGTATAAGGAGGAGTTGCATGGCCATCGCGGCCAAGATAGGGACCGATCCAAAAGACATTTGTTTGTGATCTTTGTTCCTTCGGAACGTTTTTAATTAAAAGATAAATCGTTGAGGAGTGGAGATGTTTATATAGGAGATGAAGATTTTATGATTCCTTTTTGTACTTTGGTGACCTTAAAGAAATTCGTTTTATCATCTTAGTTCCAATGTTTTAATCTAAAAGACAGGAGAGAGAGGTTGAGACTTGGTATTTGCGGCTAGAGAAAAGGATGATAAAATTAATAGTCAGAGTTGTACAAGTTTTTTTTAGAACCACATGATTAGGGTTGAGCAATACTAAGAACCAAACTTAATCTGACAAGAAAAAGTAGTACCGAATTTGAAATAAAACAGATTAAATATCGGAATAAATCCAAAAATTTAATATCCAAAAAAAGGAGCTGATTCCAATCTAAACCAAAAATATTTTGGATACCTAAAGATACTAATAAATCACAATTATATATTAAATATATTAATTATTTTAGATTTCATATTTATAAAATATTTTGAATAAAAGTAATAAATCATCCATTATTTTAGATACTATGGACACTCTTCCTTGACCAAGCTTTGATGATGTTATGTTCAAATTTGTTGGATTTGAAAACAAAATGCAGAAGTAAAAAACTACGCATGATTTGATATTTGTATTTATTATATGAAATTTTTCCTTTGTTTAATTGTATTATAAACGTTTGATTAACGGAAATCTTTTATCATCTGATATCTAAATTTTAAAATTTGTTTTAGTATCAACATCTCATGTGGTCTCTATTCTGCATATTTTATATATTTGTTTGCTTCTTTTCACATGTGAAGTAGTGATACCCATTGATGGCTTAAGTAACAAAACCATACCAAACTGTAAACAAATCTGGTTTCCTTAATAATCTTACACTTCGGATTGTATTGTGTTGATCATGTAAAAAAAAACTTCAAAAAAAAAAAAAAAAAAAAAACTTCAAAGTCAAAGAGGAAAAGACCAAAACGCACCGTTTCCACTCCTTGCGAGATAGAGTTCGCATCCATCGCATCCCACGGTATAAATCGTGGTCGCACACGCTAATCTATAGCCACGCATGAAAATGAACACGTGTCAGTTTCATCGGATGTACTTTCCCCCAAAGTACAGTGCCCTTCTTTTCTGGTACTTTTTTTCAGACAGCTTTTTGAAGCTAAGAATCTGATTGTCCGAATTTCCGTCCTCAAACAACAACGCTTTTGAAGTTTTGGCTATGGCGGAATCGTCTTCTTCGTCGTCGTCGCCGCCATCGCCTACCGAAGAGATTGTTCGATTGATCAAACGGTTAAGCGCTTACGTTACTTTCAAGATGTCTAGCCTCTTCTCTACATCTATTCCCAATCTGGTTCGATCTCTCTCTCTCTCACTCTCTCTTTAGCTATTTGGTTTCTGTAATCTATAGGGTTGGAGTCTAATTTGGGTTTAAGCTTAAAAAATGGAAACTTAATGAGAGTTTGATTTGGATATTGGTAGGATTCAAGATCTATTGGTGCTATAGCGGGGCTTGCGATAGCTGTGATATTCACATGGAGGGCTATAAGAAGACCACCAGGGGAGCCTCGAAGAAGGCAGCCAAAACGCAGGACGATGCAGTCAGCTGAATCCTCCTCCTCTAGTGCTGCTGCTGCTCAGTCAGATGTTTCTTTGCCTCATGAGGATAACGGAGTGCAAGATGTTGTTGATCACTTCTTTCAGCCTGTCAAAGTAATCATTCTATTTCTCTTTCTTTACCCCCCAAAGTTTCAAACTTTTGTACCTTCAGTGTTATGGATGAACTTCCTTTTTTTTTTTGCAGCCTACACTGGGGCAGATTGTTAGGCAGAAGCTTAGTGAAGGAAGGAAGGTAATAATTACATGTCTTGTTCGCATTGGTTGATAAATGTTGTCCTTTTGGTCATGCTTTAATCATTTGGAACTGCACATATGGTCCTTGGTGTTCCATGATTAATACACTTGATGTTCATAGACAAGATCTTGTTATGTGTTTTCTCGGAGCTGTATGGAAGCAATATTAAATTGAGCTTGACTCTTGTGTAATAGGTAACGTGCCGTCTTCTTGGAGTCATTCTTGAGGAATCAAGTCCAGAAGAACTCCAAGTAATAACATTTCCTCTTTTTTTTCTGGTATTCATGTAAAAAAGTTATTTGCATTATGTGTCTGTACCTGACTCTGAGAATTTAAAAAAAAAAAACACTATGCAGAAACAAGCAACAGTGAGGTCATCGGTTCTGGAAGTTCTCCTAGAGATTACAAAGTATTCTGATTTATATCTCATGGAAAGAGTTCTTGACGACGAAAGTGAAGTAAGCAACAGCCTCCTTTACATTCAATGTTCTTTTATATACTGGAGCTATCAAATTAGGTGTCGTTATTTATCATCATTAAAAATGATTAGCTTAAAAACTGGACAAGTGGATCATAACATGGATTTTTTTTTTCTTGACTGGAGTTAAAATAATGGATAATGTTTGATAAGGATAAGTGAGCTGACATGACATTGGTGTGCAACTAAATGTTTGAGAGTTGAGACTAGTGTGCATTGTTTTTTTTCGGTTGACTAAGGTTCTGAAACTCACATTTTAAACTACTGGTTAATTTATGCAGGCCAGAGTTCTACAGGCTTTAGAGACTGCAGGTGTTTTCAACTCTGGTGGTTTGGTCAAAGATAAGGTACTCTCAATCTCAAGACAATCTATGTTTTTTCGCAATGTGAAGACTTAGAATAATACTGTAACGTGAAACTTTGCAGGTCCTGTTCTGTAGTACAGAGATCGGAAGAACATCCTTTGTTAGACAAATAGAACCTGACTGGCATATTGATACAAACCCAGAGATCAGCACACAACTAGCTGTAAAAGTCCTTTTGCCTTTGTTTAAAAAAGTTACCATTCTCTTTATCCACAGTTTTGTTAAACTGATTTTCTCCCTTTGTTTTTGTGTTATTGCAGCGGTTCATCAAATACCAGCTTCACGTGTCTGCATTGAAACCAGAGCGAACGGCTCCCAACGTGTTCACCTCGCAGTCTATAGAGCAGTTCTTTGGATGTGCTTAATCAAAAAAAAAGAGAGGTGAAAGATAAGCAACAAAACCTACAAACCTACAATGTTCAATTTGATCATCTTCTTGTTCTGACAGAAGCAAAGAGCAGAGGCGTAAATGGTCTCGTTTCCATCATAAAACTTGTAACTTCCTTTTTTTTGTTGTGTTGTCTGGACATTAAGAATGTACTGCGAGTGTTATCGGCGGAAGTAAAGAAACTTGTAATTTCTGTATCAACAACATTATCGTGTTTTCTTGTTGCATCAATGGGATCTGTAATGTGAAGTTTTCGACACCTTCCTTCATAAATTTCGTTTCAATAAATTTACTACTGGATATTTCTCTTTAAGGCTTTTTCTTACTTAGCTATCACGCTAGCTTCTTGACGTTATGATAAAGAAATTTAGCACCAATATGGTTATGGAAATAGAATTTCTATTTTGGTATCTTTAACAATTCATAGTTTCAAGAATTTGTTTCATGGTCATTTTATAAGAATTGGTTTCAGGTAAAGTGTTCCAGTCCATTATAAAGTCGTCCCAAACGTAACAGAGGTGCCTTAAGCAAGTAGCTGTCCTTTCAAGTATTGATGATATAAAAAACCGTGTCACTAAACACACAAAACTGAGTTTATGAAATAATGTGCGAGGCATTTCCAGGATCAACTAACATAGAAAAAGTCAGATGATCAGGATATACCACAACCTTATCAATCTTTCGTCAATGCCATTATACCTAAAGGAACTGTTTTTATCCCTCAGAATTGGTAAAAGACGCCTTTCAATATCGAATTATCAAACATATATTGCAATTTAAGGGACTATATAACATTATGCTCAGTGGAAGGAGAAGTCGTTTAATTAAGAGAGCTCACGGCAAAACATATGTTTTGTCCACTGCCCTTCATGCACCTCCGTGCGGTTTTATCATCATCGCATCATCATCCCGAAAATTTAAAAACAAATCATTTGAAAAAACAAACAAATTAATATACTTTTTTTTTCAATTCGACAAGTAATGATTTAAAAAAAAAAGCCTCAGTGAGTGTAACAATTCAGATCATTGATTATAAAACCTCACTGAAATCCGCTAAGATAATTGTTTTATCCTCATAGGCTATATCAAAAGAATTAATATATTGTGGTGGTGAGAGTAAAGAGGGATACTCAGACAGCCAAGGGTTGTTTCTTCAACTACTGGGTGAAGAGCCCAGATCTGAAACTCTAGTCCACGAATTATTCGTATCATCACCATATTCCGTTTTACCACAACCACAAAAAAAGGACAAATAAATAGAATCTCCAGGGAAAAAAATATCATAAAACCAAGAAAAAGAAGAGGTAAAGAAGCAGCTCTGGTGTTTTCTATTATGTGAAGAAGACGAAGCGTATATATATTGGACGGACACAGACGCTGTTGAGTTTGTCTTCAGAAGATTAGGGTTTTCCTTATCGCCTAGCGGCTACAACGTCTCTTGTTTTCGTTTTAGGGTTTTGTTCTAAGAAAGCCCACTAATTAGACTCCAGCTCTCTATTATTATTATGCCTAATCTGAGCCCATATAGTTTTTCTTAAGTCACTCAAACCAGCATACTGTATTAAGTTAGCTACTTTGACATATGTTATATTCAAATTTGTATGTAATATATCTTTTTGTTTATAGATTTTGAAATTTTAATATATATATTGAATTTTAAAAATTTTAAAATAATTTAAATGTGTTATCCGAAACTGAACCGAACCGGATCCGAGACAAAATTTAGAAATATCTGAATGCGTACCTAAATATCCAGCCTATACAAAAGATGTAGTCACGCCAATGGATATATAATTCGTCAGTCACACTTCTCTCGGGCACAACCTTGGATGATGCCACAAAATAACATACTATTGTGGGAAGTTTTACAATAGTTATCTTTCAGAAGGCCCGATATTTCTTTCTTCATCAATAAACTGTCAAAATTCATGCATCGTCTAACAACTGAACATTGATCAGGTATGAAATGAATACTCCACTATCCCTCTGACATCATCCCACAAATCATTTTTCTATGAGCAAGCAACAAAACTGACCTCCATGGCTTCAGAGATACTGACTGGACAAGTGATAACGAAAAGTAAAGGAACCTATAGAAATAATTTTTTATGAATGACGAAGAATGATTATTTCTTATCATATTTAATAAGGAAGAATATTATTTTATATTTCTCTGGAATAAAAAAGAATGAAAAAAATAAAAAATAAATATTTTTTATAAATAGTAATATTTAAGAATATTAGAGAATGCATTATTCTTTTTTATTTCTTGGTCATCATTCATACTCTGATATTTATATTTTTTTGTCTGGTATCAACTGATCCCACTTCTTCTCAAATGGATCCGCCCCTGTTACAAATTAGCAGTCTCACTCAAGCACGAATCAGTGAAATGTAATTATCATGTTGTCCGTCAATTTGTTCAAAGCGGACAACTAGACCATCTGGTCAAACTCTTATTGTTAAGATTGGATTTTTCCTGTATTTTGTGAGGTGTGATGGAACAGGAAGAAATAGATTCAAAGATCAAGACAGCTCATCTAATAGATTATGAAACTATTTTGTATATTGTCATGAATATATTACTTTGCCCTATAAAGAGATCTCTTTCTGTGTATATAAGCAAAACATATTCAACACCAATAAGATTATCAAGTGGTATGGCATATCCAATAGGAAGACGTTAGTCACGTTACTCAACTCTAGCAAAAAGCTTTTCCAATCTAAACCTTTTTGCAGGGGTTATCTGAGGAATTGAATAATGATGCGATCAGTCAAGTGAACGGGAGGATACCAAACCGAACCAGCATCCCTAATCAGATACACTAAAAATTGAGGTCAAGGTTTAATCTGTTTTAATTATTTTAGTTCTTGTTAGTGATAAGTCCAGACTTAGTCTTCCTAATGTTTAGAAACATCATCACTCTCTTTTGCCGTTCCGAAATTGTTGATTCAAAACAGTTGAACTAAAGAAACAGCAAAACTAAATATAAAATCAGTTTAAAGCCAAAGAAAAGTTCTCTTTATGTTTTTTTTTTGCTTTTATTTTTGAAGTATTTCTCAGTCCTTTATATATTCTGAAGCATTTTAAATTAATTTTAATTTATGTTTCTGTAACATTAATTAGTTTAGTCCATTAAGCAATCCCCAGTATTAATTACTCACCGTCTCTTTCTTCTTGTTTTTTCCTGGCGAAAGCATTAACAATTTGTCAGTAATATTAATTTTTTCCCGTTTTAGTCTGTAGACATTGCTATTAACTTAATCTAGCAGAGCCAGATTCAGGCAAGCCACAAAAAGAAAAATAATAATAAGAACGATAGACATGCAATTTGAGCTTGTCTTCATACCATATCCGGGGATCGGCCATCTCAGGTCAGCCGTAGAGATGGCTAAGCTACTGGTCAGCCGAGACGACCGCCTCTCCATCACCGTACTGCTCCTTCCTTCCCTTCCCGGCGGAGAAGTCGTTTCTACCGCCTACGTAGCATCCCTTTCCGCTGCATGCATCAACCGTCTCCGCTATGAAATCATATCCGGCGAAAACACCGATCAACCTACGAGGCTCGACATCCACATAGAGAATCAGAAGCCAAAGGTGAGACTCGCCGTTTCAAAACTCGTCGACGACTACTCGAAGCTACCGGACTCGCCTCGTTTAGCCGGGTTCGTCGTCGACTTGTTCTGCACTTTGATGATGGATGTGGCTAACGAGTTTAACGTCCCGACCTATCTGTTTTACACGTCCAGCGCAGGACTTCTCGGGCTAGGGTTTCACGTTCAGACACTGTGCGATGAGAATAGGTACGGTGTGAGTGAAAACGATTACGAAGACTCTGAAGACGTGTTGCATGTCCCGAGTTTGACTCGTCCTTATCCGGTGAAGTGCCTTCCTCACGGCCTCGCGTCGAAAGATTGGCTACCGATCTTGGTAAATCAGGCAAGAAGATACAGAGAGATGAAGGGCATTTTGGTAAATACCGCTGCCGAGATTGAGCCTTATACGTTGCGAGTTCTCAACTGTGGTGATGCTCCTCCTAGTTATCCAGTGGGGCCGCTTTTAGACCTCACCTCCAAGGAAGACAAAAAAGGATCGGACATTTTAGAATGGCTCGACCAGCAACCACCTAGATCGGTAGTGTTCCTCTGTTTCGGGAGCATGGGTGGCTTCAGTGAGAAGCAAGCAAGAGAGATCGCCGTGGCGCTCGAGAGAAGTGGGCATCGTTTCCTCTGGTCTCTCCAACGAGCATCTCCACCCGGAGAGTTCGAAAATCTGGAGGAAGTTCTCCCGGAAGGATTCTTTGATCGGACAAAGCAGATAGGTAAAGTGATCGGTTGGGCCCCACAGGTTGCCGTGCTTGCTAAACCGGCGGTTGGAGGTTTTGTCACTCACTGTGGGTGGAACTCTACGCTGGAGAGTCTATGGTTCGGCGTTCCGACCGCAGCGTGGCCGTTGTACGCTGAGCAGAAGTTCAACGCTTTTGAGATGGTGGACGAACTTGGACTAGCCGTGGAGATAAGGAAGTATTGGCGCAACGATCGTTCCGTGGAGTTAGTGACGGCGGAAGAGATAGAGAGAGCAATCAAGTGTTTGATGAAGCAGGATAGCTATGTGAGGAAGAGAGTGAAGGAGGTGAGTGAGAAATGCCATGCTGCCCTAATGGATGGTGGGTCATCTCAAACTGCCTTGAACAACTTCATTCAAAAAGTGTTTGAGAATATCTCGTTACAAGGATAGTTAGAGAATGTGTGTGTGTGTGTGTCTTACCGTCTCGAGGGTGTTTGAGATAGGTAGACCCATGTTATGACGTTCCTTTATAAATTTGCATGTGTATGTGTGTCGTTCCGTCTTGAGTGGTCACAAATGGTTTTGGTTAGGGCATATATGATGAGAACAATGGTATTTAGTTCTTCGGCTTAAAGGGATCCACATCCACCAAGTCCACAGGTGTATCTCTTTATAATGAAAAGGTTGAGATGGTGTTGTGACTGTGATCGAAGGTGGTCAAGACTCTCCATTTTCAGTTAGTTTTTCATTTTAGCTTGTGTGTGTTTATCAATGTTTTCAAAATTACTCTAGACCGACCAGTCGAACTAGTTTGATGTTACTAAACGAGTACGATTACATCTAAAAATTCAGATTTGAGATAGACTGGTAAAATCATTCAAAAATGGATAATCTAATGACCTGGATCAATTTTAAAAAACGGTTTTCAAAGTTTACTAATCTAATCTATTAAATGGAAGTCAATGTTAATCGTTTTTAATTGGTTTGTTTCCATTTGAATAGTTTACAATGTAAATTCAATTTAACATACTCTTACATGATGATGAAATTCAATTTCATATACTCTTACTAAATCTTAATATTTATTACTTTAGTCAACCGTGCCATTTTATTCAATAACTTTACGTTTATTGTATTCTTGAGTTTCACTAAAAAATATTGGTTTTATATACTAAGTATTAGTATACATTGTTTTCAAACTTTATTTTAGGATGGTCAAAAATTATATGATTTTAAGATGACATTTGTTTTGTGTGTGTGTGAAACAAGCTGTCTCAGACAAAAAGTGATAGGATTTTAAGAATCAACAATACTACCCAATGAAATCTTGTTATTTTATCATTTATCAAACAAACACTGTTTTCAATATGAATATGTTTTTCTTCTATCTAGTATGTATTAAGGTTTTAGTTACTTATTTAGTTCATGATAATTATTTTATATTAAAGATTTTATAAATATAATTATATATTGTATATAAAATTTAAAATAAAAATCAAGTTGAACCGGTAAAATTGTCTGATCAGCTAACCAATAATTATATCAAATTAATATTTGGCTCGATTTTAAAATTTTTGGTTTATGTAATAAAAGATTAGACGAGTGGTTTGGCTCACAATAAACCTCAGTTTGGCCGTTGGCTACAAGCATGGACCAATCACTAGCTTATTCTATAATTAATAGATGATTTATATTTGTATTTCAATTTATTTGTATTTTAAATATTTTATAACAATACATTGATTTTGCGTTTATCAATTTCTAATAATTTTGAACAATAAAAGTTCAATAAACTTAACTAATTTTTTTGAAATTAACAGTTTTGTCATCAACTAATTAAAAATTCATAAGAACAGAAGAAACAATTTAAGAAAAAAAATTTAGTACGTAAGTAAGATTTTAGTACCCATATGCTTTTAAGTATACCTTTTTAGTTTTTCTTTTGCTTCCTCCCTCTGTAGTATATGGGGGTAACAAACTACATATACCATATTACATTCACATTGGGTCAATTGATTACACATTTTTTTTTTGGCATCTCCGTTCTTGTTTCTTCGAATATCGTACATGGGATAAGAGACTACGAATGCAGGCCCCATTTCTATCCACATACAACACAACTCATGGAAGAAAAGAAACGTCTTCCACTTTCCCTCTTTACAATTATTGATCTGAGCATGACAAAAAAGAATTTGATATTTGTCCATATGTTGTAATATAGCTTACACATGAATTTATAACTAGTAATCATAAGAGAGAGTAGCATGTGCTGCCATATATAACTTAGATACACAACAAGAATGGTAGCCAAATAAAATAAGATGGGATGTCATGTATACCACAAAGTGTTATTATGGTCAAAGTTATAGCTCTTATAAAAACTTATTATCAACAACATAGAAAGTTCAACATCCATGGATATTGCCTTGCTGGAGATTAATTATACGACGTATTCTCTTTTGGAACGTTAACCACAAGATTCAAAAGATATTGTCAGTGACGTCTTGAATAAACTTTACAAGAGCAGCGTGGGAAGATCCACCGTCCATTACTGCCATGTGACTCATCTCACTCATCTTCTTCACTCCATCTCTCACGTCGCTATCCTGCTTCATCAAGCACCGTATTCCCCTCTCTATCTCCTCCGCTGTTATCAACTCCGTTACTGTCTCCGCCGCCGCCATATATTCTCCTTGAAAATGATTCCTAATCTCCACCGCTAGCCCCATCTCCTCCACCATCTCGAATGCGTTCAGCTGTTGCTCAGCATAAAGCGGCAACGTGGCAACCGGAACCCCGAACCATACACTTTCCAGTATCGAGTTCCAACCGCAGTGAGACACAAACCCTCCAATGGCTGGACTCGACAGCACAGCCCTCTGTGGAGCCCAACTTATAACCTTACCTATCTCCACTGTCCTTTCTAGGAACCCCTCTGGAAGAATCTCTTCAAGATTCGTAAACTCTCTGGGAGGTCCGGTTGGTGCAGCACGGCGAAGACACCAGATGAAACGGTAGCCAGTTCGTTCAAGCGCGATGGCAATCTCTTTAGCTTGTTCCTCATTGAAACCTCCCATGCTTCCAAAGCAGAGGAACACAACTGATCGGTACGGCTGATCATCAAGCCACCGTAGGACCTCCGTTTGTTTATAGTCCACCGAGTCAAGACCAACCGGTCCCACTGCATACACCGTAGGAAGATGACTATCTCCACCGGAGATGAACTTCACAGCTTGAGGCTCCAGCTCAGAAAACGTATCTATCAAGATACCCTTCGTTTCTTGGAATCTTCTGGCGTGGCTCAAAACAACAGGTAACTCATCGTTTACTATCACGGATGGGACGCACTTCGCTGGTAAAGAACGGGTCAGGAACGGGACTTCCAACTCAGTGTCCGAGTCTTTCAACTCTCCCACGTCGTACTTCTCAACGTCACAAAGATATTGCATATGAATCTGCAAGCCAAGAAACACTGCACTTGAAGGATAGAACAAGTAACTTGGAACCTCGAACTCGTTGGCAACATCGATCATTTGCGTGCAGAACATGTCCACCACAAACCCAACAAGCTTACTCAAATCCGGTCGGGCCTGGTCATAGAGTTTAGCTACCGTTGCTTTCACCGCGGGTTTATAGCTCTCCGAGTAGGAAAGGAAATCCGGCTCGGTGTTAGGGGAGTTTGACCTATCCGCATCGGATAGGACGATGAACCGTAGGCGGTCTCTAGGCATAGTGGAGAGAGAAGCGATGTAGGAGGAAATGCTTGGGGTACGGAGTTCTTGCCTGGGAGGGATGATGATGACGGTAACGCAGAGATGGTCATGGCCGTCGACAAGGAGCTTAGAAAACTCCACTAACGGAGGGAGGTGGCCGTGACTAGTTGATGGCACAAGGACTAGCTCTAGTTTCATTTTGTTTCTTCGGTATTGCTTTAGTGGTTGGAAAAGGTTTAAGGAGAGTATGTTCTTAGAGATAACTCTATTTTTAATTACTTTTGTTCACAATAAGAGAGTTGTCCAATCATATGATTTTTTTATATACAACGTTCTAGGCGTCAACAGAAAATATCCTTTTGAACATTTTGGTTAGATTATCGGTTACTGGAAATTACTGAAAAATGGTGACCGCATCGGCAATAACAAAACGTGAGGTTTTCCCACTAGAATACAAGTTTCTAACGACTTTTTAATAATCTTATCTCTTCCCCACCCCCTAACCTTTTATATCCAAGGGAACAAAATTAGATGTAGGGATGGCCCATTTTCGTAGCAAAGTAAGACATGTAATTACCTAACGATATCAAATTTTCACTTGTTTCATGCTTTTCTTCGAATTCTAACCGGTAGTCATATTCAACGATCATCATTTATAAATTTAACATATTTCTTACACACATTGTTTTTTAGAGAGATGCGAACTAGCGTTGTTTCAGCGAGATGGATACATAGCCATAGAGTCATGGAATATTATCTAAGATTTGGGAACATTCAATAGATTTTTTGTGACGTCTTGAATGAACATTAGAATAGAAGCATGTGAAGACCCACCTTCCATCAAAGCCACATGGCTCTTCTCACTCATCTCCTTCACTCGACCCTTCACTTCCCCATCCATTTCCATTAAACTGTGGATCCCCCTCTCTATCTCCTCCGCAGTCACTAACTCGGACTCCGCCGCCATAAAATCTGCTCGGAAAGAGTTTCGGATCTCCACCGCTAGCCCTAGCTCCTCCACCATCTCGAACGCGTTAACTTGTTGCTCGGCGTAAAGAGGCCACGTGGCTATCGGAACACCGAACCAGATACTCTCTAGTGTTGAGTTCCATCCACAATGCGACACGAATCCTCGGACCGCAGAGTTAGCCAGTATGGCGCTCTGTGGAGCCCAACCGATAATCTTCCCTATCTTCGCGGTCCGGTCCAAGAACCCCTCCGGGAGAATCTCTTCAAGGTTTGTAAACTCTCCCGGAGGTCCCATCGTTCCCTTTGGCTTCGCACGGCGGAGAGACCAAAGGAAACGATGACCACTTCGTTCTAGGGCTATAGCAATCTCCTTTGCTTGGTCTTCACGGAATCCTCCCATGCTCCCAAAACAGAGGAACACAACTGATTCACGAGGCTGCTCGTCCAACCACCGTAGGATCTCTGCTTTCTTTTCGTCAGCTGAATCTGAACCGTTGGTTTTAATGTTCAAAACGGGTCCCACTGGATAAACCTCAGGAAGATGATTATCTCCGCCGGAGAAAAACTTCATAGCTTGAGGCTCTAATTCAGCAAACGTATTTACCAAAATACCCTTGGTTTCTTTGAATCTTCTAGCCTGGCTAATAAAAAGCGGTATCCACTCCTTGCTCAGCATCACGGAGGGGAAACACTTAACTGGTAAAGGACGTGACAAACTCGGGACTTCCAACTCAGTTATGTCCGAATCCTTTAAATCGCTGACGTCATATTTCTTAACGTCGTTGAGGTACTGAACATGAGATTGCAATCCGAGAAACGTAGCGTTGGAGGTGTAAAACAGGTAGCTCGGAACTCCCAGCTCGTCGGCGACATCGATCATTGCCGTGCAGAACATGTCCACCACGAATCCAGCAAGCCGCGACTCGGGTTGACCAGTGAGCCTCTCCACCGTGGCTCTCACGTGCGGCTTGAAGTTATCGATGTAGGTGAGGAAGTTTTGTTTGGGATCATCGGAGTTTGGCTCATCGAGGACGGAGAGAACGTTGTAGCGAAGGCGTGGCTCAGATGGGGTGGTGGAGGAGAGAGAAGCGATGTAGGAGGAAGAGCTGCCGCTGCTGAATCCATGCATTTGAGGTATGATGATGACGGTGACGGAGATGTTTTCGTCACGGTCGACGAGGAGCTTAGCAACCTCCACTAATGGCCGGATATGGCCGTCACCAGGTGATGGTATGAAGACCAGCTCCAGTCTCATTTTTCCAAATGCTTTACTATTTTCAATTGATTTTTCTTTGATTAGTGAAAAGTGGTTTCAGAGGCTTTTGTTAGCCGTTTGACTTTGAAGCGATAGGCCTTTGTCTTATGCATACATGACACGTAATGTGGATATCTCCCGCATGTTTTCTATAAGATTATCTACAATACTTTTTTTTAACACTCAATTTTTACTTTTTATAATTTCATATCATTTTTTCTTTCTTTTACTTAATCACTCAACACATATTATACTTTCTTTTGTTGCAATGATTTGTTTAGAAAAAAATTCTGTCCACCTATTTTTCTTTTATATTTTTGTGTTTAATTGTGATTACATATTAATAACTAAAAATATGAAAAATATTTATTAAAAATAAAAATAATAATCAACTAAAATTTAAACCAAAATAGTTAAAAGTCAATGTTTTGGAATTTAGTTTATGAAATAGTATTTAAAATACAAATAAAAGTTTATTGAAAAATAATAACTATAGAAAAGGAAAAAATATGTATCTGTATCAAATATATTTTTTTTAATTTATAGAGTGCAAAAATAATAAAATTTGGTATAAAATATTTAAAGAAATAAATGTTTACTACATATAATTAGCATGAAAAGCAAATCTCAGCTATTGCAATAACCAATAATCATGTAACACATATGTGTTATGACTTCATCTTTTATTATTTAACAAGTTGAAAGGATAGAATTAACAACAATCCACATCATGTTTTTTTTTTTTCAACAACTTCACTGGAAACATACAACTGTTAATAAATTCAACAACTTATTGAAAACATAGACCACTTCTTCAAAGGCTAAAGATGTTTTTGTTTCTTCGCCAACATATTTCGTAATGCTAATGTGTGTCGTTATTCCCATCATTTCTATATCCAAAAATATCATGTAGTGGTTAGTTTGAGCAATAAGCTCACCTGGCACTTATTTGGTATTGAAATTGTAATTCCCAGAATCATCTTTAAACATAAATCTCTCCTCATAAAACATCTTGTGAAGCGCTTGAAATACAAAAAAAAAGTTCAATGATCTTGGAAGTTGGAACTATGTTGTCAAGCAGGAGACATCCATCCCGAAGAGATCTACCATAACCAGCAAATCTCACATGAAGATGTCAGGAGTATATCCACTGAAGATCTCAAGTATGTTGGTGCAAACGTTCCGATGGCGTCGAGAAAGTGAGAGCTAGGACCGACCGGTGCAAAGAGTTCACGTGGGACCGGCCGAGCGGTCATAAAGCTCGACTATGTGGTGTGTTCAAATATGAGAGAGCTATCAGGACACTCATTACTTGGAAAAATCCAGTGTGAATGATTTAGTACCCGAGAAAGTCGTGTGGCACTGGAGGCCACAAGATCCGGTGGTTCTTGTGAACGAAGGGATAAATTATTACGGACATGTCACATGCCTCTACTATCACGAGCCTTTGTAGCCATGCCCGGTGCACTTGCTAGCAATACTAAATACGCTTGTGAGATGAAGCCAAAGCCCAAAAGGGTTATCTTTTCCTTTCAGTAATTTCGAGTCCAAATCTAGAAACGTAGAGAGTAGTGTTATGTTTGTAGCAAGAAACAGCTGGTTCTTGTCTTGTCCGCTTGACCCGTTTACTCATTTCACTATCCTGCTCCATTACACACTTGATCACTTTCTCTATTTCGTCAATGGCCACCAACAAAGTGTGTTATTGAACATTGAACAAACATCATTGAGAGTTAATCTTAATAGGCTAAGACCCATAATGTGGCACACTTTTCCGTGGTCATATAAGAGCACCTCATCAATGGGATGGAGGGCAATATCTGATCTTTTTTTTTTGGTACAAAATATTCATTAAAAATGAAATGGCCTCAGGCCCAAAGTTTAAAATACTAGAAAAAAGGAAAATGTCGATGAAAGAGAAAAGACACGAGATCTAAGAGCAGGATTATTGCGGGTTTCGTGAGGGTTCTTAAGAGTAGTAGGATCCACCAAATGGAGAAAATAGAGAAAGAAAATCGCCAATACAGAAACGAGTTTGATCTGTTTCTTAGACTATTCTGCGGGCCCCACGACACGTGGCGACCCGCTATTGGTTCCATTTTTTTTTTTTTTAAATCCGATAAAACAAAGAAAAAAAAATTTAGAAACCCAAACGGATTTCACCGTTAATGCTGCTCTAAAAACAGATGCTATGGAAACGGTATGAGTCCACATATCTATTTTTTAGTGGATTGCCTTTTCTTTTCTGTTTAAAATTAACTGTAAAACAAAAAAAAATTATTAAAATACTAATATAAACTAACTGAGATATTTGTAAAGGGACAACCAATAATGTTGCTCTAAGAATGTTAATTTTCACTTACCTTTGGAAACTCAAAGAAAACATGAGAAACTAATTGATTTGTTACTTAATACTGACGTAAGAACATCTCGCTTTTCACTCTGCAATTTACTGCAAAATAAAGTATGAACAAGAAATAAAAGATTATTTTAAAATAGAGTGAAAATGAAGTATGAATAAAAAAATAAAAGATTATTTGGAAATTGAGTGATTAAAATACATTAAAAAGTAAAATGAAAGCTGTAGAAAATATTTAATTTAGGAAAATATCGTTTTATATTTCAGTTTTAAATAGAATATAGAGAGATAGATGATTTTTCTTGCGGACATTGAATCGTTTATCTCTACTGCTTTCCTCTCTTTTCACGCTTCTTTTCTTCCAAGATCATAAAATGGGCCTGCTGACTCCCTGACTAAGGCCTCACTTTGTAACAAACATTCAGTGCTGGGCTTGAGCCCACACTAAACTCTCCCTATCTTTAATGAAATTATCAGTTGCTCAAGAAAAAAAAGAGAGATGATGATTCATACAATATTTGTGATACAGAATGTTTTGCAGCACTTGAAAGGTTCACAATACCAATACGGGACCATCTGTTCGCAAAGTCTAACAATGGGGCATAGTAACCAATGGGTTATTTACTTGAGTAAAAAGCTACTGGGCCGAAGCAATAAGGTTTTTGCAGACGTTAAAATCTGAGAAAAGCCTGTTAAAATTCACAGTGATTGATTGTTCGCGGTTTTGATTAATTGTTATATCTATTTTAGGTCAACTTTTGTTAATATCATAAGATGATAAAAAAAATCCAAAAAAATCAAAATAAAACAATTTTCATTTCTATTAGTATCCGGAAAAGTAAGCATCCACACATATTTTTTTTACAAAAAATATTTAGATACAAGTTGCATTCTTTGTAAAAATGTTTTTTGGGTTGAATAAATTTAACATTCATTTTAAAAAAAAATACTAACCTGGAAAGAGATTTTCTTTTCTCTACTTGTTCTTTGCCTTGTTCTTTGCCTTGGAAGCTCATAGAAACTGTTTCATTTTAGGTTGTCTATGAGCTTCCAGAAAAAGTTATAACATCCACACAAATCAGACAGATTAATAGTTATAAGCAGAAAGATGACTAGCATATTTTTGCTCGATTGCTCGTTGCTTCGTTTTGTGTAAAAATCAGATGACTTTTTGGTTGCGGTAATTAGTTTTCTGATATTAAACTGATTTTCGAAAATTCTTTGCTTAAAGATCGTCTTCATTTGATAGTTGATGCGACAAAAATAAAGAGTCATATACTCATATTTTATGTTATTTTCTGATTGCACAGAAGGCTTTGTCTCAATATCAATGTCTCAATATCATTGATATTGTTGTGACCTTTTTGACAATAATGTCGCTGCATGAATTCCAGCGGTGTTAACCACTCCGTTCAACGGTCGACGATTTCTTTTAATCTCATCATCCTTTATTTTTCTTGTCGCTCAAAGTTAATTACCGCGACAATGCGCCGTACAAGGTTGTTGTATAACGTATATATTGTGTATTGAAATGTAAAATGAGAATCATATATTGCTCATGGTTATACTTTAGATTTGTAACAATGAAAACCAAAAATTCAATGTACGATTGACACATTAATTTGTCGAATGTAAACAGAATCAACCTTTGACAATAAAGCAAAGAGTTGGGAACTTTGCACATGGGATTAGCTAACATTAATTTAAAAGATTAGTGAGATTAAACTTTATATTGCGAATTAATGGGTCCCATATACGTCCGACCATCGTAATGCCAACTGAAATTCCCAGCCCGGCAATCACGCGTTATATTCCTTTCATTGAATTCGTTTTTGTTTTCTTATTTTCTTACTCATTAATACGATTATACTAGGATTCTTACCTTGGTGGAGCCAGATAAATTATTTGTCAGAACACATAATAAATATATTTAATAATATTAAATTAGTTACTCCCTCCGTTTTTATTTATATGACGTTTTGGAAAACTAATTTTGTATCAAAATACTTGACGCTTTCCAGAATTCCATGCAAAATATATAACTTTAGACTTTATATACCCTTTCATTTTCAACATATTTTCCAGTCAACGATACATTACACTCTAAAACAATAAATGAGAAAGGATATAATAGACAAATTAACAACCGCCTTAATTTGTGTGAAATCCTCCAAAACGTCATATAAAACAAAACAGAGGGAGTATTTAATAATAAATTAATGGAATGGGATGAAATTTGGAGAAGACCACAAACCTGCGTCTGGGGTTACAAAAACAATTGATAAACATGTTCGAATTCGTAGTTCAAGCATCAGCTATCACCACAACTCAGCTTATCAAAGAGCTATGGGAACTTGGTTCTCTTTCAGATGATTCTTTTCTTAAATTTAAAGCAAAATTTAATTTTCTTTTGAATTTCAAACAAACAACTTTGATAGTAAACAATATTTTTTGTTTGAATTAATTTAACATTCTCTCTCAAAATTAATATATACTAAATACTGTTAATATTACTTGTTAAAAGCTGTGAAAAAATAAAATATTAATATATACTAAATAAAAATTACCTTTGTAACTAAATAAATTACAGTTGTTAACACTGTAGATCCATCTTGCATAGTTTTTTTTTTTTTTTTTGCTAAAACCCGCTCTGCATAGTGATTTTTTTTTGTTAACTTACACAAGAGTTTGAAATTACATACAAGTATCTATTCTAACTCAATCTGGTATGAGAATATATATGGAAGTCATGAATAGTAGTAGTAGTAGTAGTAGTAGTTAGTTATCAAATGGATCATTTTTTCCCTTTTGGTATGTTAATAGTTCCTCAGTTGTGTTTTAGGATTTTCAAAGATATTGTAGGGTTTGATTGATTAAGATGTAGGTTTAGGAAATAGCAGACTGGTTTCCTTAAGTAACCGGTTTCGGGTTTTATGATGACAGTCGATTAATTACCAAACTCTATTTAACATCCAAAATATGTGTAAATGAATAAAATAACCCAAATGAGCAATGATTTAATAGACAATGGACATTGGATGAAACTGTGAACTAATCATACTTAAACTGATGCTTGTTTAACTTCTTAGATTGAAGCCTTAATTTAGGATTCAAAATTTTTAGGCTTTGAATCAGTACTTTGAAAGAAAAAAAAACAGTCAGCTTTTGTGATGTTAAGTTTCAAGAACTGATCTTAAGCTTTTTATGATGATTTATCTTTTTTGCAAGTACGAGTTCCCATTAGTTGGTTTCATTTACTTGCTTAGTTCATACAAACAAATAATTCATCTTTTCATTTTAGCTAATTGACGGACGTTCCTTATCCTTGATTCAACATAAAAGAAAGCCGGACCTTATTACTGATGTATAGTATCGCTGTGAACGATCCCAAGTCCTAACCCTACAAATTGTGAGATTTGTTACTATCTGAAACTCATCCAAAAAGATATATAATTAATCATGGGAATCATATAGATAACAAAAGTACGCAAGAATCCTATGGACTTTTTCTGGGTTCAACGGTATGTGTCCAATAGATTTTTTTTTTTGATCAAATGTGGATAACAAAAGTATTTGAAAACATGAAGCCTGCAGGTTAGTGACGTGTCTTAAAATACGCAACACGATTGTCATTGACAAGCGAGATTGCGTCTCAGAAGTAACTTCTTTCAAATATTATTGGATGAAAATTCAAGACATATTTATTGTAATAATAATGCAATTTCTAATATAATAAGTTTTATTTGAGATTTTCCAGTGAAACCTCTATAAATTAATAATGTTGGGACTACACCAAAACTATATTTTTATTAATTTATAGAGATTATTAATTTATCGAAATACTAATTGAACCAAAAACTCAATTTTGGACTATGAAATTCTATTAATTTATAGAGATATTAATATATCGATTATTAATTTAAAGAGGTTATACTGTATACATGAACACATACATATATACGGATTCACTATAGTAGACTTGTTTTTATCTTTAATGAAGTAAGCAAAGCAATATCTCCACTCAAACCCTAAATGGCGAATATATATATTGATCAATTTATCACTGAAGACTTTTAGCAAAAAAAAAAATTATCACTGAAGACAAAAAATAAAAAAACCAATGAATCCGTGATGAGATTCTTTTAAGATTTGATTTGACATTAAAGATGAGATTTAAGGTTGCTTTGTCCATGGTAGTTTGTAAATATTCTTATTTTGTTGGAAGTGTGGGAATCTCTAATTAATCAGACAGCCTCAAATAATTGATCTTTTAACTTAAATAATATCTTAGGACTAATTTTAAGTGATATATTATCCAACTTTGCACCATCAAATCGAGCTCTTGGAGCATGTACTTGGGCAGCTGGAAAATTATTGAATCCATTGAACGTTGAACATTTTCTTTTGCTGTCTATGATTAAAACCAGAAAAGGTTAAATATCTTAACCGATGCCCATTTCTTTGACATGCAACCATAATTAGTTATAAGCTTCTCAATATATATTGCAAGGAACTAATTATATATACATATCAATTTATGCATCAATTAATTAATATCATAACCGATTTGATTAGACGCTTCATCTAACACGTTTCAGAACCAAACGGGATATCATCAAATATCTCCGATTCAAAACTAAAACGAAGTTATTCATATACTGTGATAGATGTTGTTTTTATATTAGTTTTGTTACACATAAAAATGATTATTGGTAAGGACTTGATCGATCACCTAACACGAAGGTTTGCCCAACGGATGTAAGATATATAAATTAAATTAGAATTTGACATTAGTTATTTTAGCCAATCTAGAGATTCCCTTACCTATATATATTTGTTTTTTTTATTGTAAAGGAAGAAAGTTTATCATTTCTCCAACCATCTTAGAAATATATATATATATATTTGGGTAATGCGTAAATCTAGAGATATGCGTACATAATATATATTTGGATAAATGTAATTTGAAATGGTTATAAATCACCCTATAGCATATAACTTACAAATTAACGCCAGAATTGAGTCTTTATTTATATTTATTGTTTGTTTAATATTTACCAAGTAGCTTATTAATTAAGTTTGAAGCCGGACGGCTAAGAGTTCAATATATACTGTGCCAAATATTTGGACACTTTCTAATTGATATGTAAAACCACATATAAATATAATTTTGAAAATATAATGTACTTATAACATTTATATATATGAAGTTAATGAATTTTATTGGCCCTCAACTTTCTAATCTTTATTATTATTTAAAAATTTCACTCGTAATATCGTATCATATCTACACTAAACGAAAATTTAAGTTGTGGTTGCCATCCATATAATCTACCATAAGTTCTTCGCATATATATATTATATATATATATATATATATATATATATATATATTATATATATATAACTCAATTAACCTAGATATAACTCTATCAAAACTTTATAGAGATATAAATAATCGCATGTATTGCCAAAGCTATCGTAATCTTTATGAGATAGTATCTCTTAGATATGTTTACAAACATATACGCTGTGTACTTCACAAATATCCCACCGATATGCACTTATACAAACGTACACAAACTACATATATATCTAATTAAGCACATACACATCAAGACGTACACACATCATGTGAATATATGCAAGATGGGTACATACATAAACACCACCAAAAGTTACAAGGGTTTTACTAGTATTTCTCATCATTCAGAAGCGGCCATTGAAATTACCCAACATGGAAATAGGGACGACGCATAATCCTCTACTCCTCAAGTCCATATTATTGATGTTGCTTTTGTTGTTTCCTTCTCTGAGATTCCTCATCATCTTCATCTTTTGTTCATCTCCTTCTTGGATTTGGATTTGATGATCCGCCACGCCCCTCATATTTCCCTATCAATACCGTATCCAAAACATATTTACGTGTTATGTTCATCGAATATAATGTAAAGATTATTAATACGAAAAGATCATATATACCTTCCTTATAATTAGACAAACAAAACTTATCTAATCAATAGAGGACCAAGTCTGTCTTAATAAACTATTATGCGAAATGAATCTTCTCTATCTTTTCCGTATGGGTTATAAATTAAATTAAATTCAAATGGATAGGTGGACACATAAATTTATATGTATGAAAGGAAGTATAAAGATTACCATAACGAAACTAGAAGATACATAGTCCTCGTGTTTTCTAGGAGGCGTCTGAATATGCTCCATCTGACTGATCTGTTCAAAATATCATTTATATAAAATTATACATTTGCTATAACTACTACAAAGGAGGATACTACAAGAGGAGACTAATAATCTATTTATATAAAGTAATTATTGGAGGTAATTGACTCATAATCAATCATATTTTACAAATTAAATTAAAATTATATTTTTATAGATTTGCACCGCAAAAGAAAAGAAGAAAAAAATTGGATTAAAATTTCAATCATGGATCATGTTATAATTGGATTATATTAACTAGTATCTAACCTTAGGGCTATTAACCGGAGAGCTAGCCGTATCCTCCAAAGAATCATCCTCACAAATCTTTTTGGTTCTTGCCTTCCCAAACTTCAACTTCACCGGAAAATTAACTGGAAAGCTCCGGCCAGAAAAGGCATCAGTGGCGGCGTCGGAGACCAGAGAAGGAGAGGCGTCCAGAATCGAGCACGAACTCTTATCTTCATGATCGTTATCTTCAGGATGAGTTCCGTATTGATTTGAGAAATCTTCAAGATAAGTTGTCCATCCACTCTCCTCTTGCTGAACACCATCATGATGATCATGATCGGAATCATCAATATCAATATCATTATCATGACGGTGGAAAGGGGCGTGATTTTGTTCACAAGAATTACAAGAGAATGTATCCATCATGTGGAGAAAGGAGGGATAAACCAAAATATAATGGAATGATTCTTAAGTGGTTGCGTTTGGTATATGTATATATATTAAGGTCGTTAAATTTTCATGATATTATATAAAAAAAGAAGAAATAAAACTAATTGGAGAGATAATAATCGGAATCTTAATGTGGTCATCACATGGGTCCCAAAGCGTTGATCAAAATTATTTATGGAGAACCAAAAGCCAACGACGGACTTCTGTAGAATGTGACATTAAGCTATCTTTAGAAAATATGTTCCAACATACAAAAGTGAAATATAAGTCTATTTTTGTCTGAAATGAAAAACATTTGCATATATAACCAAATACGTAGCTTTAGATTCGGGGACCGATCGGTAGAAATTGGATATACACAATAAGACCCTACAATCATATAGGTAGGAAACAAAACATTAACATCTTTCGAAATTAGGATATTGCTAAACTTAAGATTTGTATGTTTTTATTCTTTTCGATGATGTTTTATCAATTGTTTTGACCCAATAATAAGTTTAAATGAGATTTGGCCCCAACTTATCGTTGATTTGCAGACATTTATTTATTAGTATTAGTTAAGACATTGCTTTCCACCATATTCATTTACGCAATTGTAGAGTATAAACTATAGTCTGCAGAAAAAAATACATTATGTAAAGTGCGTTTATGATAATCGAATCAAACGTAGACAAAAACAAATCTAAACCATGAACATCCGCATTGGTTGGTATGAGTCAGTCTCTCAACTATAAATACTACTAATAAAACTGAATTAGAAATTAAATTTTAGAAACAAAAAAATTAAGCCATTAACTTGACACATACTTTATTACTTTTAGAGTCTCTCATTTTCTTTCTTTTTTTCTGAAAAAGACTTTTCTTGTTTTCTCTCTTACTTTTTCTTAACTTATTAGTTATTTTTATTTTTTAATGGGAAGAAACTCATTGAATGAATTAATGAGATACTCCTATTGCTAATTTTTAATGCAAAAACGAAATTTTAAATAAAAATAAAAGCCATAGAGGGTTGGTCTTGGTCAGTGTAAAAAGTAAAACAGACGGCCAATTCGTTATGAAAAATATCCTTTAACAACGTAATCATGATGTGCAATCTGATTTGATTCTTTTTTAAGAATAGTTAAATAGTTAACTCCCAAATTGTTAAAGTGAAGCAGTTTGATGTAT
This sequence comes from Raphanus sativus, assembly GCF_000801105.2. Taxonomy (NCBI): domain Eukaryota; kingdom Viridiplantae; phylum Streptophyta; class Magnoliopsida; order Brassicales; family Brassicaceae; genus Raphanus; species Raphanus sativus. The sequence continues at coordinate 34,535,362 of NC_079515.1, read as the reverse complement.
CAGTTATTAATATTTAACCCTTAATACAAACCAAAATAAAAAAAGAGGAGGAATGTTATGTATGTTCGTTGAACTTGACCATTTTTGATGTTGCGTGAGAATGGTAACGCCAAACAAAGTAGACCTTTTGGTTTTATAGTTTAGCCGTTACAGAAAGATGACACTTGAAACTATTGGATGTGATGTGCAGAAACATGTGAAGATAGGATACGATGAGAGCTCGGTATTTTTGAGAATAATATATAGATGACGGACGGATTGTTGTTAGCTTAAAAGTGGAGCACTTCTATACGTAATTTTCTTGTTAATAATCATTTTCGAGGTAAAACTAGTGGAGTAGCTTCTAACTTTTAGTAACTACTCCAGTAAAGTGACATTTATGAAATTTGCCCACATATGGATGTAGCTTTTCATAATATAACTTATTTGTCAAATTTTGAAGCTCTACAATTTGGTCCCGATCTCAAGTAAGTTGTTACCAAGGATCTTTGTTACTAGATGACGCGAACCAAATATGGAGTTATCTAATTAATAACAAAGATGCGTGATCGACAGTTTACATTAAACTATGACCAGTAGTAGAGCTTTTTGTGATCTAAACTTGACATCACAAAATTGTTTATGTCCGTATATATATTTCAGATAATATGGAGAGAACAAAATCAAGGGCGACATGGAGAAAAACTAGTTTCTACCCGGAGATTAATAAAAATGGTCGATAAAAGCGTGAGAAAATGGTTGATCACTCTCCAAAAATAAAATAATGCGGAAGCTTTCACTATGTGGTTCACCTATGTATAGAATTTCTTAAATAAAATCAAAAGTTGTAAGCTGTTTTCTCGATCGCAAGTCACAAAATTGTAAAAGCGATTTTTTTTCGCTAAATACAATTTTACATTCATCTTTGACTTAGGGGCTGACTGGTTTTTCCGCTACCACCCGCAAACGCAGCTTTTGCGGTTCATAGCGGTTGTTGGCATTTCGAAACAATCACAGAAAACGCTACAAATCGCTTCAAACCGCTCCGAACCTCTTAAAATCAAAAGCTGGTTCCAGCTAGCGTTTGCGGTTGCGGAAAAGTAAATTTTTTTTTTAAAAAAACTGAATAAATAAAAATAATACTAAAAATATCCAATAAAAATTTTCAATTGAAATAATAGAAATTGTAAAATGTATTCATATTATATTTCAATTTATATTATAAAAATTCAAAACTAAGATATTTTCTATAAATTTTTTAAAATTGAAATAATATTTTATAAATAAATTTTATATTTATCATATTATATGATTTAATATTTTTTAAATTACAAAATGTAAATATTGTTAAATTATTATTTAACAGATGTTGCGTTTGGTAGTTTACCAGTCATAAGAGTCCGCAAACGCAACAATTTCTAACAGTTGTACCAGTCGTACAAATCTTAGAAAATGCTTAAAACCGCAACCATCCGCACCCGCAAACTCCCGCAACCGCAACCGCTGCGGTTACACCAGTCAGGCCCTTAGGGGCTGACTGGTTTTCCCGCTACCACCCGCAAACGCAGCTTTTGCGGTTCATAGCGGTTGTTGGCGTTTCGAAACAATCACAGAAAACGCTACAAATCGCTTCAAATCGCTCCGAACCTCTTAAAATCAAAAGCTGGTTCCAGCTAGCGTTTGCGGTTGCGGGCGGTTGCGGGAGGGTAAATTTTTTTTTTTTAAAAACAGAATAAATAAAAATAATACTAAAAATATCCAATAAAATTTTCAATTGAAATAATAGAAATTGTAAAATATATTCATATTATATTTCAATTTATATTATAAAAATAAAAACTAAAATATTTTCTATAAATTTTTAAAATTGAATAATATGATTTTATAAATATAAATTTTATATTTATCATATTATTATGATTTTAATATTTTTTATAATTACATAAAATGTAAATATTGTTAAATTATTATTTAACAGATGTTGCGTTTGGTAGTTTACCAGTCATAAGAGTCCCGCAAACGCAACAATTTCTAACAGCTGTACCAGTCGTACAAATCTCTAGAAAACGCTTAAAACCGCAACCATCCGCACCCGCAAACTCCCGCAACCGCAACCGCAACCGCTGCAGTTACACCAATCAGGCCCTTATTCTTGTGTAATTAATTATACTCTATAATTTTTTTTTGAATTGTATATATTTAATAATAATTTTAAAAGTGTATTTTCTGAATATTTCCACTTTTAATTGAATATAATTGAGAAGTTACCAATAAAATTAGTTATTTATTAAAAAATCCCTCAAAAGTTTTTCGTTTAGATTGTTAATTTGAGAAATCTGAATTTTTCTTTCGGAAACCCTCACAACTTCGAATAAATAAACATCATGCCTCAAAGTCAAAGAAATACACATTCTTAATTAGAACAGACATAATAACATCATCATGCCTCAAAATCAAAGAAACACACATTCTTAAATTAGAACAGACATATATCCAGCTTTTCACTTGAGAGCATGAACTCTGTAAGCTTTTTTTTTTTCTTTGAACACCAGAACTCTGCAAGTCTATGTAGGTTAAGAAAAGCTAAAAACGAAATGGTATTTACTATTTAGACTTTACTGGAACCAAAATTCTCCAGCGGTAATCGAAGGCAGAAACATTACAAAAAGAATAAAGAAAAAAATCCACAATCTCCTCTCTCTTTTCTTTTCTTTCTGCTAATTTTCTCTCGATACCATTTGTTCTCTGTTTTTTTTTCTTGTTTAAATAAAAAAAGAAACAGAAGAAAGCGGGCGAAATCTCCGCCGCCTCATCTCTCCATTTCGCTTTAAAGACGGCTAGAAACGGTGCTCCGATCAATCCCACGGCGGTGAATGAAACAAAAAAAAACACACTATCATCGGGTTCACTTCTTTTTATATTAGATATTATCTACAAATACGTTTTGGAAGATGCTAGTAGTCGATGATAGGTTCTCCGACGGTGAGATTTCTCTCCACAGTCCATGGTAAGTCGAAGAGCTTCGCGGTCACAAACTTGAAGATCTTATTTACGTTTATGTTGTATGAAGCACTCGAGAAGAAGAGCGTCGCGTTTAGCGCCTTGGCGTAGGTCCTCGCCTGGCTAGCAATAGTCCATTGCAGATCAATAGGAAGCTGAATAAACTCATCAAACTTTGTTCCTACCATAACTGGAATCGCCGTCTGCATAAAGGACACAAAGCGTTTTATAAGGAGAGACCAAACTGAGAATGTTATTAGTGTTGTGTCTTAAAAATCTCACCTGGTTAGACTTTCTAGCTTGTTGATACCAGCTAATCACACTGCATAATCACAAACAAAATAAAAAATAAGAAGAAGCTTTAGCTTTAATCAAAAGTTGCATGTTGATTAAGGCTAAACAGTAAATTGTACTTGTTGAGTGTGCAACGACTGGTGAGATCGAACATGAAGAGAATGGCTACAGAGTCCTTGCAAGCCGTGGGGATTAGATCACGTGATTTCTCAGCGCCTGTTTGATTAACAACCTCCAATGATTTGCAATGGATTAAACATATAATTGAGTTTGTTAGGAAGAAGAGATTAACCTTGTAACTCGCAGATACTGTAGGAAATGCGAGCTCCTCCCATGGATAACGTCTTGTCCGTACAATGGATCCCTTTCTCCAACTCTCTCATCTCAACTTGTTTCTCTCCGCCAACATACTTCGCCTTCACAATCAAAATCAACCAATTCAAATAATCAATATTCTTGTTTTTTGTTTTTTTTTTCGTGTCGGCTCGACTTTAGCAGCTATACTGATCGCAAATTTTAATGTATTTGAAGTTAATAATTTTAGCTATTAATTTTTTTGTTTGTTTTAATTTCTGTGATTGGCTAGTGATCAATGTAACCGAACATGACTAATTAACCAGTAATGACCTAGAGAGATGGAATGTGTTGTATTAAGTAAGTAAAAACTAACCAGGAAGCAAGTCTTTCCGGTGTCGGGATCTCCTAAGAGGCTGATTTTCAGAGAGACAAGATCAGAGTCAGATCTCCGGTTGCTGCTGTCGTGGTCGTGTACCGATGTGCGGCGTGCGACATCACTGTCCACGACCGGAGGAGGGAGAGAACGAGAGACACTGGGAGAGGGAGTGGCGGCGCGTGACAACAAGAGATAACTCTGTGATTTGCCGGGAGTGCAAGGGACGATTCTGTTCAGGAGAATGCGCGTGAATCGACGGAGAATCAAAACACGACGGTTCACTAGGTTCTTGAGATTGTTGGTTCGAGCGACTTTAACGCAGGATTGAGCCATTTTCACTCTCGATCGATTGAAGGGAAAAATATAAACTATAAAAGAAGAAGGAAGGAATGCAGAAGTCAGAAGATAGGTTCAGGAAGAATAAGATGTGGTGATGGCCAGAGAGAAGCTGATTGATTCCATTTTGGCCATGAAAGAAAAGGAAAGGTGAGAGAGGTAATATACGGAAAGCCTTTTTAGGTTTCTGTGTTTCCTCCTCTTTTTCGGAGGGGCAACGACACTTCAAACCTTTTTTTTTCAAAATATATATTACTATTTGTGTTATTTTTATTAATTAATTTTAATTTGATTTCGACACATGTGTGGCCAACGAGATTTGAGAGAGAGGTGGGGATTGGATTTCTTGGATGTGACGACCACAAATCACATTACATATTTTCGGGCTTACGTTGATCTTTAATTTTAATCAGCTTGCTTTCTAATTCAGATTTATAGTATATATATCTTAAAAATGTTTGACTTTGAGGATATTTTAATCTGAAATTCAATTATCTATATATATATTTATCATTTTGAATATTTTCATTTTATAAATCTTTTTAGTTCTTAAGATATTTGCAAAGTACACTTGTCTTTAAAATTCAAACTAATTAAATTTTAAAATACAAGACTTAATGATGTGTGTCTTCATGTACTGAGTTCATTTCAGATTTAGCAACAAAGCATGCAATGATGATGTGTGTCTTCGTGTACCACATGTGACATGTGAGCCATGTTTTTTATGTGTATGTTTTTTGAGAAAGGGTTTATGTGAGCCATGTTTTTCGATTATTACACAAGTCATGATTTCTTCCTATAATTTCGTTATTCTGAATCACAAGTTAAAGTGATATATAAAACAAATTTCAATATCCTCTCGACACAATCAAATCTTATGAGGTTTTCTGCGTGATAATAATTTTCTTTTTCTTTAAAAAGATTTTTTTTTTTTTGCGTTTTCTAATAATTTTTTGAGTATTTTAATATAAATTTTCATAAGTTATATTTCTCTTGGCTTATCAATTTTATTTTTATTTTTTATATTATGTTAGATTGAATTATTAAAAAATACATTTTAGTTATTTTATATTGCATTTATGATTAGATTTTAGTTTTTTATTTGAGTTAAACATTTTAAAATAACAGATTAATTATTAATTAACTTCATAAAAATGAACTATATTTACACTTAAGTGGTATAAAGTAATTTATTAATTAAATCAATGAATCAATTAAAGTTTTTTAAAAACAAATTTTCTGGTGATCCTTACAAATAAATTTACTAATTTGATTAGCCTTTTCATACAAATTAACTAAATCATAATCTGAACACTTAATTAATAGATATATTCACATTTTGTTTTAAAAATAGAAATATTTACATTTTTTTTTTCATTTCTTAGATAATATGAAATTTTTATATATCTATAACTATATTATTATTTTTAATTTAATGGAGATACATATAAATTATTGTTATATTTTTAAAATGGTACCAACTTGTAAAATTTCATAAATGTAATTTGACATGTCATAATAAGAATTAAGATATGTCATCACTTTCACTAAGTCATATCACCTTTTTAATAAAAAAATGAATTTTGGGATATGACACATAAATAAATTCAAATAATATCGAGAGGATCATAAAACAAAACAAAACAAAACATATGAATTGGATAATCAAATGCTGTTGAAGTGTTGAGTTAATTCGATTTATAAATTTTGGTACCATATGAATTGGTACAGATGATATTTTGATTAATAATTGAGAGCCACGTGAATTAGAAAAAAATACATAATAAAAAGTAGCCAACTCAAAGACATGTCTCCGACCACCGTGGTTTTGTTTTGTATTTATTAAAATTTAAATGTACTAACGCTTGATGGTTGCTAACTTCTCTCGTTATTGAATGATTTACTAAAGTTTTTTTTTCGGAACTTATGATTTACTAAAGTTGGGGACTGCATTAGGATCAAAGAATTGCATCTTTCATCATCTCAGTGGCAGGCAATGTTCACAAAAAAGGACGCCAGTGTAACGTGGCGACCATTATTGTACGTCTTGTTCAGTTATTTATTAGGAGTATAGCTCTTTTTAGTGATTCTGATCTTCTTCTTTTTGTTTATTAAGGTTTTATGAGAATAACATATCGAGATTCTATATTTTTAGTGGAAAATGACAATTAGTTAATTAACAAGAATTTGTCTTTCAACCTTTTCATTATGTTCATGCCATCCCAAAATTAGGAAACTCAAAGTTAGACCAAAAAATGCTGCCTTCATAGTTGTACTTTAAACGGCCAGTGAAAAAAATATAAAAATGTTTGTGGTGTGGTTTGAACAAAATATAAAGAAAACTAAATTCTCTTGTTTAACCGTCAAAGCTACATATAGTTTTCTTTTAGCTACATATAGTTTTCTTAGAAAGTTGCTTATATTTCAGTGACAAAAAAAAAAAAAAAAAAAAGAAAGTTGCTTATATTTTGTGTCTTAAAGCTAATGTTTTGCCAACTTTAGAAAAGGAACGGGCCTGGATATTTCAAATTCTTATAATAGTTTGTTATCCTTTTTTTTGGCTAAATAATACTAGTTTGTTATCTTTCTATTAAACACGATAAACATGGCTTCTAAAATTCCAGATAGAAGCTTATATAGAAAAGAATTTGAACTACTATCAATAGATGCGGTAAGTGGGATTTTTTCTTTGATATTTGGAGGAAATTCGACATTAACTATGGCGGATAGAGCATATAAAGACTCATTGTGCGCATAGAAGATAACCTCACTTTAGGAATATAAACTTCAATATTTGTCTTTCTCAACGCAAACGAACTGGGCTCAACTTATGATATGGGTACTTAGCTTAGAAAATCCTAGTTTCAGTTTTCTTACAGCCAGACATTCTTTAGGCCCATTTTATAGGAAAAATTAGTTTCCAACCTTTTCACTCAAAATTTCTCAACCAAATTGCACCTTCTTTCAAAAGAGGAACATTAATGATTCATAATGACCTAATCTAACAAAATATCAGTTGATTTTAAGTTGTCAGTAATTTATAAGAAAAAGAGACAGCAATCAAATATATAAAGCAATGGCCATTTTAATTTGGCATACCTTACCAACTTATTATTTAGTTTTAACTTTAAAGCAAGCATGCACAGATATTAATCAAAGATAAAAGACATGTCCTATATATAGTACATCCCACCCGTTGCCCAAACAAAAAATAAAGGTACCAGCTCATCGGTTATCTTGAGCATTTGAATCGATTTTCATTAAACCAATGGATCCAATCGGTTCATTGGTCATCAAATTCCATCGACTTGCATTATTCGGGAACCACTTCTAGTTTTATGTTGTTCCATTTGTCCAACCTTTTAAAAGCTTCTTCCACCTAAAACAACCATAACATCCAATTTTCTTCAAATCAATGAAACATAGATATGAACTAATGAACACATAGAAAAACGCATAGTTACCTCTTTTGTCCAGTCCGTTCTAAACGTGACCCACGCTAAAATAACGGTTTGTATAAGCGTACCACATATCATTCCCGTCCATATACCCTAAAACATCAACAAAAAATGAAGGGTATGATTACTGATTAGAATTTTATTAATAACATTATTAGTACGAGGATCATTGGATAAACTAAATGAATAACTAAATATAAGTTTTTGAGTTTTAAAATGAATGAGCATAAAATTATCTTACCTTGGCATCGAATTTGAAGTAAAATCCGAAGAGAGCCCCGAGAGGAATTCCAACAATATAGTAACATCCAACATTAACTTTTGCCACAAACGTTTGCCAACCACAACCAACCGCCACACCTTGAATAGACATTTTCACATTTTTCTTAAACAGCATTCATCTGTTTTGATTTGTAATATTAAGGTCTTGAAAAAAAAAGTTTTTACCGGAAAGAACTGGTTGGATTCCATTCAAGATAAGTGTTAAGGCAAGAAGCGGGCAGAGTTCAGAAACTGCAGCCGATACTTTTTCACCCTCGGTGAATGCATAACTCAAAACATCACGACAAGCCAAAATTACTATGGCTAAGATCACACATGTGATCAACGAATAAATGTTAACGATGATTACAGAAAATGCTGCTGATTTAGGATTTCCAGCTCCAAGTTCATTGCTCACTCTTACACTGAATCAACATCAATAGCATCAATTTTTAGAGGCTTACTCAAGTTTAGTTAGAGAAAAAAAAAGAGAGATCATGTTCAGGGTGATTTAGCATATTTGAGTGGTTGTCGAATGCAAGAACTTATATATTTTGGTGGAATACTTTTAGATAGGACATTTTTAATTTTATATTATTGAAACGGAGGAAACATGAGTTTTAAAGCACGGACCTTATCGCTGCATTGAATCCAACAGAGATCATAAACACCCATCCAGAAATCGTCATGCTGGATACCGAAATATAGTAAGAATGAGCAAAAATAAATGCAATATTTAAATTCTTTTAAATACTAAACTAAATACACCCTGTAAAATTTCATATAAAACTATGAGCAGCAAAAGTGTCAAAATTGGTCGCTACTAACTTAATTTTAATATATCTACAAGCAAACTTCACTTTGTACTACAAAAATATTGTTATGTGCTCATATTAAGGGGCGGAGGCAGAGAGGAGGTTGTGGGGTCAGGTGACCCCAGTAAAATTGGGGAATTTTTAGTGTATTATTTTCTTAAATTATTACAATATCTAACTAAAATTTAGCATTTGACCCCATTAATTTATGTATACATTTTTATATGTCCCTATTATTTTTTTAATAATTATGTTATAATAATAGTACATTTAATTTTTAATTATTAAATTTTTATAATATGATCCCATTCAAAAATATTTTTGGTTCCGCCACTGCTCCTATTAAATAACAATATTAAAAGTGTTGTCAAATGATTTCTAAATTATTTACTAAGAAAATTTGAGATTAAAAAAATAATTTACCACTAACATTTATTATAATTCATCTTTTGAAATTGTTTTTTATAACTCATCATTTTAAAAATATTTTTTATCTTAAAAAGATATAGAGTATGTAATATCGTGTTTAACAGAAAATATGTATAATATAGTGAAAACTGCTTTGACAAAAAGAAGAGCAAATCTGAGTTAAAACATATCTATATGAACCATCATTTTCATTGCATGCCTGAATACAATATTATAAAAAAATTAAATTTAACTTCTACATAAAAATGGTGCAATGTGATCAAGATTTGGTACAAGTCTCTAAACAAAATGGATTCTACTAGGATTGATTATAAGTATTTGATACTTGTATTTGCTATTTGTTCCGTACTCAGCTTAAAAAAGTAACTACTTATTATCGACAAATCTGATAACAAATATCTATTTTTATTATTTGCAAGTAAAAATGAAATATAAAACCTTTTTACTTTTGAAACTACTTGACTTGTTATTTACTATTCATTTTCCATATTATAGTTATACTTAATATCTATTAAGTATGTATGGCTAATATTTATATCTTTATAAACAAAAATTAATATAAATGTTAACATTTATGTTCTTACAAAAAAAATTAATAGAGATTTGTAATTTAAAAATAAAATAAATATTTATTAAAATATTAGGCCTAGTAATCTAACTTTTAATCTAAAATATATTGTAATTTGAGTTTTTTTATATTTTAAATATAAATATAGATTTAATTAATCAAACAATTCAGATTTAAGTAAAAAATTTAAGCAAGTAAATGAACGAGTTAAGTAACTTGCAAATATTCAAAATTTTGACAAGTACTTAATATGCCAAATACTCATTTTTACAACAAAATACTCGTTTTAAATGAGTCAAATAGAAATAGTAAGTTTAACTATTTAAAATTATTTATGTCCCATGCCTACGTCTAACTTCTTTCTGTTTGGTAATGGAGAAAACAGAACTTTGGACGAATGAAAAATGATAAAGCACCCTCGAACGCAAGAGGTTCATGGTAAACAAAAAATCTACTTAAAAGAAAAAAAAATCTACTTAAAAAGACTATTGTATTTTTTTTGATAAAGAAAAAGACTATTGTATTATAATCTAGTTTTTCAACTATTGTATAATATAGTACAAAACAAAGAAAAAGATGCAGGTAACCGACAAAAAGACGAAGAAAAAAATGTTTTGTACGACACTCCAAGTAAATAATTTCATAGTCAAAACTACAGGAATTATTTTTTCGCAAAAAAATAAAAAGTTTCCCGTAAAAATACTAATATTGAAGATGAAGACAAAAAATGGGAAAAATATGTTCAAGAATTCTTAAATAAAAGCTTTATTGGCAAAAATGAAGGAAGGTTGCGTTCGATCAATCGTTCGCAACTAACAAAACCTTCATATCTACAACCAAACTTCACTTTGTACTCCTACAGAAGTTATGTTCCGTTCTTTTCAACCTAATTGGCAATACTAAAAGAATTGACGAATCATTTCTAAAACATCCATCGGAAAAGACTATAACCAACGTATTAATTTGGTCGAATTTCAAGATAACGGAATAATATATGTTTGGTTCCGTTCAAGAGGCAGGTATGCCAAAGCAAAGCATAGAATAAAGTAGCTTACGTATGACTGTCTTTTTGGAAGAAAAAGGAAAGAGTGTTACTATTATCTAGAATAATGGAATAATATTATCAATCTGCTTTTACGAAGAAATTAACAAAAAGTATTAATTAAAATTTTGTTAACAAAAAAAGGTTTTTAGAAGGAAATAATTTTACTATTGTGTCTAGAATAATGGAATAGTATTGTTCATCTGCTTTTACGAAGAAATAACAAAAAAATATTAATTAAAATTTGTTAACAAAAAGCTTTCTTTAGAAGGAATGAAAATTTCTTATAGATTATTTTTCCTAGTTCTTTTTCTTGCCAACCATTTTATCTTCCTAGATTATAACAAGAACTAGTAAAATATTTCTATATTAAGAAAATATTTTTGGAAAAGACTTACCAAATAGATAGAGAATCAAGAGCAAGTTCCGGATTCTCGAGGAGTCCGGCGAGAAGAACCAAGATCTGAAAATACCAAGTCTCAAGGCAAAGCATCACGGCGGAGGCGGCAGAGAGTTTGAAGAAACTCGGTAGCCCCGAGAACGCCTGAACACTGAACCCTCTCCACGTCTCACGACACCGATCACTCGTCACGATGTAAACATACTGAGCCACCACAATGATCCACCACGAGAAGCTCAGCACGAGCGACGCTCCGAGTAAACCCCACCCGAGCTTGTACACAGCGAGCCAGCTTAGGAGAAGATGAACGAAGAGAGTGACGGTTGCAATGTAAGCACTCGGGGCAACGATGCTTTGAGCCTGGAGGAACTTTTGGATAGGGAAGTTCATCGCGTAGGCGAAGATCTGAGGGATAAGGCCGTAGACGAAGAGAGACGCTGCGGAAGCGATCTCGGGCGACTCCCCGAGGAAAAGAAGAATGGGTTTGCAGAAAACGTATATTACGGTGAGGAGGACGCCGGTGAGCGTGAGCAACACGGCGGATCTCTGGAGATAAACGCCGAGCATGTCGTATTTTCTCCCTCCAAACGCTTGTCCACAAAGCGTCTCCACTGCACTCCCCATCCCTAGCTACGTAACGTATATATGTTCAAAGTTGGAGGCTTCAGAATTATTATTACAAAACAGTATATAACATAACTAAAGATCATGTTGTTACCATGAGACCGTAAGCGAAGACTTGTATTCCTGTGTTTCCGAGAGAAGCAGCAGCTAGCTCTAGGTTTCCTAGATGACCGGAGAAAATTTGAGTAGACATGGACATGAGGTAGTTTATCATGTACACTATGACAGCTGGTGCAGCAAGTTTGAAAAGGAGTTTGGATTCAATCATGGTGGCTTTACGTAGGCGGCGGAACAAGGGAGTTTCCAAGTCGGAAAGCACTCTCTCTAACTCGCCGTTGCTGGATTCCGGCAAGGGAGAAAGCTGAGGCTGTAGAAGCCGTTGGTATACGACATCGTTTTGAGACGAGTCCATGAGATTCTCGCTTCAAGATATCTGTGGTTTCTGTGTCAGTTTATGTGTATGTGTTTTGGAGGGTGGCGAGTGGGGGCTATATGTACACTCGTGATTCTCGCTTGATGATATTTTTTTTTTATGAATATTCATATTAGTTTTTAAAAATTGTTGTTTGATAAATAAATAAAAAATATATTAATGGTTAAGGAATTTTTTATAGAAAATATTTTGATTTAAAGTTCTTATATAGATAATTTTTGATACTAGTTGGTAAATATAAATTAGAAAATAAAAATGTATTTATATATTTGTGTATACACTTTAATATTATTTTATTATATATATTACTCATTTTAAATAAAGAATTTTTTATTTATTCATCTACAACACAGCTCATAGTCAAAAATGTTAAAAGAACTATTTTTTTTTTATTTTTAGAAATTTAAAACAGTACAAAATAATTTATAATCTATTTTTTTAATTCTTGTAAAACATCACAACTATCATCCCTAAATTCTATGTTTGCGGATGATAAAAGTAAAATTAATCAAACTATAATTAGAAGAACTAAAAATAAGAGAAAAAACTAGATTTACAAGAAAAATTTGTTTCCTTCAGAACATTTTGAAGGAATTTTTTTAATTGTAATTCTGTTATGCTTTCCAATAAACAAGCTCAAAAATTTCTTCTCTTTTTTTCTTTTTATAATTTATTTTGTGATTTTCTTATTAATGATAACAATAGGCGATCTGATATCAATCTATCAATTTTCAAGTTTGTCTTAGATAGTTATTCTAATTTATTCTACTAGCAAAATTAACAAAGTTCAGACATTTATTTCTCTTGTTAATTGGGATATATTTGGGTCAAATTCTTTAATCCCCAAAGATCTTGAAAACCAGCCGAGACGCTAAGAGCATCTCCACAAAGATTTTTAGAGTATGCAAAACTTTATATTTGAAATTTCAAGGTGTTCTTCTCCAAAACTAAAACTTTAAATTTAACTTCAAAATTATTTGTAATCTACTCTATAATTCTTATATTTTTCATAGTTAATGTAGATTCATAAAACTTTTATATATAACTAAAACATATATAAAACATATTGCAACAATATTAATTAATCAAATCTTACGCTACAATATAAAACTATCAATAAAAATACATAGGAAATATTAAAATACAAGAGAAATACCACATTACTCCCTAAAATTATTTCCGTAATATTCTATTTTTGGTTACAAAAAATTTGTTTGGACAATATTTTAGAGATTTTGGAGGTTTCAAAACAAATTTTAGAGACCATTAGCGTTTTGTAATATTTTAAATGTGTGTGTCATAATTTTTGTCTTCATGTAGCTTTTGAAAAATATATTTTATTATGTTTCTTTTGTAATATTTTTGTTGTCTAATTCTAGTTTTCACATATTATAAATTATTTATTTAATTTTATGTGTAAAACTTGAATTTATAAAAATAAATCTGAAATCATTATGAGATATAGAAAAATAAAGATTAAAATGATAAGCAAAAGATATTTAATAATCATAAATCTGATGTGTAATTAATTGTAATGACCAAAATGCAAATAATTTTATGTATATATATATATATTTTTAAAAAATTAATAAAGTATTGTTTTTTGGAAAAGACAAGTACTAAAAGATAGCACAAACAAACTTTTCTTTTGGTTAACTAAATCTCAAAAAGCAATAACTGCAGCGTAAAATTCAAAGTAACTAAATGTTTTTTTTTTGGTAAAAGAAGTAACTGAATGAATGTTGTAATGGGTTAGATTCATATCCGCATGGGTATATTGATATATACAAACCAATAATTCATCATATAGGATGCAAACAAATATTTCTACATCATCATAATGTTAGCATCTGAGAGAAAAGGA